>NC_056526.1:44710749-44718944 GCF_019175285.1 Sceloporus undulatus
CTGGTTCATATCCCAAGAAGAGGATACACCCTTCCCAATTTCTGGGGAGGGGGGGGGGACTGAATTGAGAGTTAAAATATTCAACAATATTGTTTGTCTCATTTTGCAGTTCTTTTCAACAAAGGTTGAAAAACAAACACTGTGTTTAATTCACACCACACAGTACAAGGCAATGACTTTCATATGGCTGAAGGTGTGTAAGAAATAGTGCCTGTTATATGTCACTTAGAATCCTGTAAGAAAATAACCAGACCCTACCTATGCTACAGTGTAAGCCTTGATCTTATAGTCTGCTAGTAGTACAGTGGCCCCTTCCTATACATGGGGGATCCATTCTGGACCCACCCCCCACCCCACTTATGGGGAAAACTCTGTACATTTAAATCCCATTATTTTCTATGGCAGCGTGTTCCTGCTGATTTTACTAGACATGATCCTATATCTTCTAGTATATCATAGGTATATGCTAACATAGTGAAGCAGACTGGTGGCAAAGAGCGGCCTCTGGATGCTTCAGCCACAGTCAGCCCAGGACTGTGGCGACTGCATGGCCTGATCTCAAAGTGGGCATGCTCAAGTCCATGGGCCACTGGCAGGAGTGTTTTGTTTTTTGTTTGTTTGTTTGTTTGTTTGTTTACCTTTGGCAGCCTCAGAAGAGCTTCTGGCCACTTCGAGGGCATGCATCATCTGCATGCCATCCCCCCAAAATGGCTGTAAACCACTCCTTTTGGCCCGTCTGTTTCAGGCCATAGTTACATAATATCCCATAGTTGCAAAATTACCTCCATGGCCTGATTTACTACTAACTTTTCAAGCCAAATGTGTGTAAGAGGTCTACACATGTATTTGCAAAACTGGCTGTACTATGGACAGCACCTGTCCAACCTCTGAGAAATCACAAACCCGTGCACAGGGTTTTTTATGCTAGCAAAGTACCCAAACTAGATTCTGACCTCAATATGCTTGTGTTTGGTTTTTTTAATGTGTGATTCACAATCATATATTCTTTGGAATACAGACTGGCCTATTTGCTATATGTTTTTCAATCATTTTGAGCTGTCTTGGAAGCCTTGTTGCGAGGTGGGATAGAATCTAAAAAGAAAGGAAATATTCTTTGAACAGGTATGGAAAGCCATCCTTCCAAAATATGTTTGGAAGTGTCATGGAAATCAGGTACATCTTATTACTGAATGTAGCGTGCAGGACCTATTTCATTATTTTATCAAGTTCCTGATGAATTAAAACATACTGTATTACATTTTCAATAGACTGAACAAAATGGATCAACATATAATTATCCTTGAGTGCCACCTTCTGGCCAAATGGAAGTAAATAACATCTCCTTGTGAAAATGTTTAGTGCAACATGAATGTTGTGCAGCAGGTGCCTGGCAAATTCCCAATAAACCACTTACTGCTCTATTTATTTATTTATCATTTAATTTAAAGACATATGTTCCACCTTATTTCTAAAAAAATAAAGGAACTCAAAGAGCTAACAACAACAGGAATGCACTAATACCAGAATCGAATGGAATCCAGATGCCAGACCTGTGCTCAAAATAATCCTCTCACATTGTTCTTTGGCTCAGGCTCATTTTGGTGCTGTAGAGCTTAAGCCCTCTCCTCCTCCTCTGCTCAGAGGCCAGTTGTGCACTCCAAATCATTCCCGCTCAAACATGCTTTTCTTTACAAAAGAAAAAAGAATGGATAAAAGAAGTCTACCAAAACTATATCCCAGCTTCGAAAAGCTGATTTAGGGGGGTATTTTGCACATCTTGTAAAAGCAACTGAGGCAAAATGGCCCATATAATTATACTGGTAATCAAACTAGCATCCAATAAATTCTTTATAAATTCAAAGTGATATATACACTTTACAAACTACAAATCCCAGGATTTCATAGGATGGAGCCATGGCAGTTAAAAGTGTATCAAATTGGATTATTGCTGCAGTGTGGATGCAGCCAGTGAAACACACTCCCTCAAAGCGTGGTTTTTAAACAGAGGCTGGATGTCCATCTGTTGGGGGTATTTTGATTGATAGTTGCTGCATGGCATGGGGATGGACTTCAGGACTCTTCCCACTCTATAATTCTATGGCCTCAAACAGACGGGTCAAAAGGGCTGCTGTCAGGCCGTGTTGAGGATGTGGGATTCAGATGATGCACACCCCGAATGCGTCCAGAACAGCCCTACGTGCGGCTCCTTGCCAAAGAACTGGCCCAAAAAGGACAGGAGCTACAGGAGAATAGATCCCACCTAAACATTAGGAGGAACTTCCTGGCAGTAAGGGCTGTTCAACAGTGGAACACACTCCCTCAGAGAGCAGTTGAGTCTCCTTCCTTGGAGGTCTTTAAACAGAGGCTGGATGGCCATCTGTCGGGTATGCTTTGATTGAGAGTTCCAGCATTGCAGGTGGTTGGACTGGATGGCCCTTGTGGTCTCTTCCAACTCTAGGATTCTATGAAAATACCACTCCTTTTTGGTGTGTGGTAGCCTGGATCAAGGAAGAGCGTGTCCAGCTGCCATGGTCGTGAGGTGAATGGGAGCAGCACAGGTTTTTTTTGTTTGTTTTTTTGCACCATTTGCTTCACCCCTAATGATTCTATAACTTTACTATCCCACATAAAATGATGTCAGGAAACTACAAACTACAGGTATACCTCAGTTAACAAATTAGATGTGTTTCGATGCATTATTTCTTTAATTGAAAATTAGGCAGAGGGAGAAAAACATGGAAAGAATATGGATAGCTTCCTACACCCCTCAAAAGAGTAGTTTAACATATTCCAGCAAACATTTTATTCAAAACTAATAATATGCACCTGTGCAACAAAACAACCAGGTCAGGTAAGCCTTGTGAATGGGTACTTTCACACTACAGTATACAAATACAATGAGTCCTCAGTATCCAAGGGGAATCTGTTCCATACCCCCCCCCCCCCCCCCCCGTGGATACCAAAATCCGCAGATGCTCAAATCCTATTGTCACAATGGCACTTTGCCACCCTGGCTACCTGCCCTGCTGCTCTCACCATGGCAGGCAGCAGGGGGATTCCTCCTCTTCCTCCTCATCCTGCAGCTGCCTCTTCCCCCCAGCCACTGTCACCATCCACCACTGTCTTCTTCCTCCTCCCATTCTTGAAAAAGCAGCAGGAGAAGTCCAGGTTGTAGACGGTATCCTTGGGTGGATACGGTCTGCCTACATCCCAGGCATGGGTAAATGTGATAAGAGCCATTTTTGTCTTTTAGCTCCTGCATCTCTCCTGGCTTTTTTGTGTGCAATAATCTCCATAGTTCTCCTTTAACTACCATGGACACAGCCTGTATAATCTTGAAACTGGTAGTTTCTTGAGGCACTAGTGCCCTGTGGAAGAGAAATCTAAATACCTCACGAAACTACAAATCCCAGGCTTCCACAGCACAGAGCTATGGCACTTAAAATGGAATCACAGCACTATAATTATGCAGTGTGAAAGAGTCTCACAGACTTCTAGAGACCGCTTGAAAGTGTCTTCCAAAATGCATCCAGGAATAACTTTTCCATTCTCCTTTTGTTATAGTTTCCATTTTGATTTGGTTTCCATTTTCTTTTTCCTCCACTTTTCTTATGATTTCCATTTTGGTGGCCAAACCTTGCTAACAGAGTTAGGTTCCAGCCCACCACTGTAAAGCAAACATTGCCTTTATTTTTTTTTACTGGCCAGCGCATATAAAAGCTTTTTAAAAAAATCACATTATCAATTACTCAGTTCTCAATAGTGCCTTAAAATAAAAGCAATAAATTTGAAAAAATCAGGCTACAACACTGAGGTCCACAGTGCAGAAATAATCTAGCCTGACACCGCTTTAACTGCCTTGACTCAGTGCTAGGGAATCCTGGGAACTGTAGTTTTGTGAAATATTTAGCCTTCTCTGTTGGAGAATTTATGTGAATCGCATACCCAATGTAGACTTTACAAAGAACGGGACTACATTAATTCCAGAAAATGCACAAATTTGGTATAATGAACTGCTGTGTCACATAGTACACCAACAGGATTCCAGCCATTGTCTGGATATAAACTATAATTTATCTCCCTTCTAGCATTGCAGATACCTAGAATGCTCCTGAATATATGAACAAAGATAACAAAGCCCACTTCCTTGGGATTTCCCACTCTTTTCCATTTTATTTATTTGCATCTATTTCCCCACATTAGCGAAAGGCAGTATACATAGCTTTCCTTCTCTCCAATTTATCAGAACAACAACCCCATAAGACAGAATCAGGATGAAAGTGTTGACTGGTGTCCAAGGGCACCTAATACGTGTCATAGATCAATAGGACTCTGAACCAGGATTCCTCAAATCACAATCCAACACTAATCACTAGGGGACTGTCTACACTGCAGAAATAATCCACTTTGACACCAGTTTAACTGCCGTGGCTCAATGCCCTGGAATTCTGGAAACTAGTTTTTGTGGTACCAGAGTTCTCTAACAGAGAAGGCTAAGTAACTCACAAAACTACAGTTCCCAGAATTCCATGGCATTGAGCTATGGCAGTCAAAGTGGTTTTAAACTGGATTATTTCTGTACTGCAGTTGCAGTCTTTGTCACATTAACATTCTGTACTTGTGCTTCAGTGGAGAATGTCACAGTAGATTTTACAATGACACTGTAATTCTGCTATTTTTCTGATTCTCTGCTACTAGTGGGAGACAATAGCCTTTCAGTCCAGGAGACACTTCCAGTAATGGTTTTACAGAGTTGTTTGTTAACTGTGGTTGTCAACTATGGGGACAGTAATTTACAGATGCAAAAGAAATTGAGAACATTTTTACTGAATCACCTGTATTTTGTGACATGATTGAAAAGGTCTGCATTGCTCAGTGTTGACACATATCCAGTAAATTAAACAGCAGTGGATAATGAAGGTCTATATGAGTTAAGCAGAGAATGGACACATATCTGACTTTCAGTTAGTCATGTACCTTCAGAGATAGAAATAGAGAATGAGCATTGAGTTTTCATTGCTGTTTATGCATTGCTAAGCACAGCCTATTATTAGCATAAGCCCCAGTGATTCAGTCTACAGTTTCTATTTTAGCACTGAGATGATGATGATGATGATGATGATGATGATGATGATGATGATGAAGCTTTATAAAGCTGCAGACCTCATTGCCACAACTTGTGGCCAAATTGTGTACATTTCATGGTCTTCCTATGCACCCATTCTGAACCGTATTACATAATAAAGAGCTCTGGAGAATTCAAAAGCTTGCACACTTTTGTGACATTTTTGTGGCACAGTAAAAAAAATGTGGATTATAGGTACCTTTGCTTTTTTTATTTTGTACCGATTTAATAGACAAGCCTGCTTTAAGCCTTTGCTGTTCTGCCATTCTTATAAAGGATGGGTATTCAGCCTTGGCGCAAAGCATTGCTATCATTTTATAAAACTAGAAAAACAGTTAGCTACATTGCTGACCTATTCTGGGCACAGGCTGATTTTGTTGTTGTTCTTAACTGCCCTTGAGTCAATCTCGACCTATGGCGACCCTGTGGACATCTCCCTATTCTGCACTGTTCTGCTTACCCATAACCTACTTAATAGAGTCCATCCATCTAGCATGCAGTCTTCCTCTCTTTCTACTTCCTTCCACCTCTGAAAAAACTCAGACCCAGATATATTAATGGATCATAACAAAGGAAAAGTATTTTTAAAAAGGAAACCTGTTAAAAACCATAGTGGTAGAATTCACAGATATAGCTGTGTTAGTCTGTAGAATCAGTATGTAGAGAGATCTTGTAGCACCTTTGAGCCTTAATGAAAGAAAGAAGTTGGAAGCATGAGCTTTCATAGGCTTCAGTCTACTTCTTCAGATGTTTTTGGTCCTATGAAACCACATGCTGCCAACGTCTTTCTTTCATTCCATTTTGGTGGCCAACCTTGCTAACAGAGTTAGGTTCCCGCCCACCACTGTAAAGCGCAAAAATTGCCTTAAAGTAAATCACAGCCTTTATTTTTTTTTACTGGCCAGCGCATATAAACGTTTTTTAAAAATCACATTATCAATTACTCAGTTCTCATAGTGCCTTAAAATAAAGCAATAAATTTGAAAAAAATAGGCTACAACCCATGAGGTCCACAGTGCCAGAAATAATTAGTCTCACACGCTTTACTGCTTGACTCAGTGCTAGGGAATCCTGGGAACTGTGGTTTTGTGAAATATTTAGCCTTCTCTGTTGGAGAATTGATGTGAACTGCATAACCAATGTAGACTACAAAGAACGTGACTACATTAATTCCAGACAGAAAATGCACAAATTTGGTATAAGGATGTTGTGTCCATAGTAACACCAACAGGATTCCAGCCATTGTCTGGATATAAACTATAATTTATCTCCCTTCTAGCATTGCCAGATAACCTAGAATGCTCCTGAATATATGAACAAAGATAACAAAGCCCACTCCTTGGGATTTCCCACTCTTTCCATTTTATTTATTTACATATTATTTCCCCACATTAGCGAAAGGCAGTATACATAGCTTTCCTTCTCTCCAATTTATCAGACAACAACCCCATAAGACAGGATCAGGATGAAAGTGTTGACTGGTGTCCACGGGCACCAATACGTGTCCATAGATCCAATAGGACTCTGAACAGGATTCCTCAAATCACAATCCAAACTAATCACTAGGGGACTGTCTACATGCAGAAATAATCCACTTGACACCAGTTAACTGCCGTGGCTCAATCCCTGCAATTCTGGAAACTAGTTTTTGTGTACCCGAGTTCTCTAACAGAGAAGGCTAAGTAATCACAAAACTACATTTCCAGAATCCAGCATTTGAGCATGGCAGTCAAAGTGGTTTTAAACTGGATTATTTTGTATGCAGTTGCAGTCTTTGTCACATTAACTCTTGTACTTGTCTTCCGTGGAGACATGTCACAGTAGATTTTACAATGACACTGTAATTCTGCTATTTTTCTGATTCTCTGCTACTAGTGGGAGACAATAGCCTTTCAGTCCAGGAGACACTTCCATGTATGGTTTTACAGAGTTGTTTGTTAACTGTGGTTGTCAAACTATGGGGACAGTAATTTACAGATGCAAAAGAAATTGAGAACATTTTTACTGAATCACCTGTATTTTGTGACATGATTGAAAGGTCTGCATGCTCAGTGTTGACACATATCCAGTAAATTACAACAGCAGTGGATAATTAAGGTCTATATGAGTTAAGCGGAGAATTGACATATCTGACTTTCAGTTAGTCATGTACCTTCAGAGATCGAAATATAGAGAATGAGCATTGACGTTTTCATTGCTGTTTATGCATTGCTAAGCACAGCCTATTATTCGCATAAGCCCAGTGATTTTACGTCTACCTTTCTATTTTAGCACTGAGATGATGATGATGATGATGAGTGATGAGGATTGATGGGATTGAGGATGATGATGATGATGTGATGATGATGATGTGATGATGAAACTTTATAAAGCTGCAGACCTCATTGCCACCACTTGTGGCCCAAATTGTGTACATTTCATGGTCTTCCTGCACCCATTCTGAACCATATTACATTATAAAGAGCTCTGGAGAATTCAAAAGCTTGCACACTTTTGTGACATTTTGTGGCACAGTAAAAAAAATGTGGATTATAGGTACCTTTGCTTTTTTTATTTTTTTGTACCAATTTAATAGACAAGCCTGCTTTAAGCCTGCTGTTTCGCCATTCTTATAAAGGATGGGTATTCAGCCTTGCGCAAAGCATTGCATCATTTATAAAACTAGAAAACAGTTAGCTACATTGCTGACCTATTAGGGCACAGGCTGATTTTGTTGTTGTTCTTAACTGCCCTTGAGTCAATCTCGACCTATGGCGACCTGTGGACATTCTCCCTATTCTGCACTGTTCTGCTTACCCATAAACCTATAATCGAGTCCATCCATCTAGCATGCAGTTTTCTCTCTTTCTACTTTCTCTCCACCTCTGAAAAAAACTCAGACCCAGATATATTAACGGATCATAACAAAGGAAAAGTATTTTTAAAAGGAAAACCTGTTAAAAACCATAGTGAGAATTCACGATATGCTGTGTAGTCTGTAGAATCAGTATGTAGAGAGTCTTGTAGCACCTTTGAGCTTAATGAAGAAAGAAGTTGGAGCATGAGCTTTCATAGGCTTCCAGTCTACTTT
>NC_056526.1:44719664-44931190 GCF_019175285.1 Sceloporus undulatus
ATGTTTTTGGTCCTATGAAACCACATGCTGCCAACGTCTTTCTTTCATTATGCTCAAAGATGTTACAAGATCTCTCTACATGTTAAAAATCATGTTTAGTAATAAATTTGGCCATCTGTAGTTACTATGTAGAGAGGTAGAGTGGTGCAGGGGTTTGAGTATTGGACTATGACTCTGGGATCAGGGTTCGATTCCCAGTTTAGCCATGAAACCACTGGGTGACCTTAGGCAGGTCACATGCTCTCAGCCTCAGGAGAAGGAAATGGCAAACCCCCTCTTGCCAATAAAACTCCATCATAGGTTCATTTTAGGGTCACCATAAATTGGAAACAAATTGAAGGTACACAACAACAACAACAACAACAACAACAACAGTTACAATGTAACCTTCAATCCTAGGAAGGCCAGGATGGTTCCCTCCTCGGTCTCCTTATGCTGGCAAGTATAAACTTTCCTATTCTGTCAGGCTTTTAGGAATGGACTATAATAGGCCTTTGATGATTTGCAGGGTTTTTTGTTTCCTTTTGATATTTTAAAATATTGTCTTTTAATTGATTTTAAATAGTTTTAACTCTATAGATAGGTTTTTATTATTATTATTTAGAGACAGAGAATTGATGTTTTTTATGGTTTTTAATCTGTACAGATTTTAATAATTCCTAAAATGTCTTAAGTCCTATTATTGGGGAAAAAGTAGGATATAAATTAAAATAACAATTTCAACAACAAGAAAATTAATGCAGATGTTATATTATTATTATTATTATTATTATTATTATGTAATATCTGTGCTGGAGCAACAACATGCTACGCCATGATCCTATTTGTATGTTTGATGTGAAGTTGCAATTGATCTTCCTTTGTTTTAAACAACACAATATATCTATTCCATATCTATTCTAAGATTATTTTAAATGTATTACAGATATTTCAAATCACAGTGCACACATACAAAGAACAACAGAATAAGATCATAAACACATGTCTGTTTCATTAGATGTATCTGTCTCAGCCATATTATATAAATTAATTTATAAAACAGGCTGCAAAACTAATGGACCAAAAAAGCATAAAAAGAAGTAAAGTGAACTCACTGAAGAAGCAGAAATATTTTCAGTAAATTGTGTTTTAGAAGTAGATAAGCAAAACCTCTTCTTTCTTGATAAGCAAAACCTCTTCTTCTAAAGTTTCAAGGGAAAATTTAATCTTCTCTTATCTTTAATAATATGCATTAAATAGAGATAAAAGTTAACTCTCACAAGGGTTATTGTTAAAAAAAACCAAGTGGAAGAAATTATGTGAAACAATTGAGACACTGACTGAGGAAGGGGAAGCCATTAGCCATGTTCCATTCAAATCAACATTAAAATGGGTTACTAGATTCTCCTTTATTCTCAGATAGAAGAGGCAGGAAAACCTCTGAAAAGTAAAACAGCAGTTCCAATTATGATGCTTAATGAGTTTTTAAAAAGCAGTGTGAAGTACTTTAGTTATGTTTCAAATCTGTGTGACATGAAAACTCTTATGGTGAAATCCTATACATGTCTAAAGTAAGACCTACTTAATTCAGTGAGATGTGCTCCCAGATAAATGTCCATACTTTCACTAAAGATGCTCTGACTTATTTTTGAGTGCCATAGCATTGTATGGCTTGAGTACTTGTCTGTACTATTAAAATTGGTATTACTGTACTTTAGGTAGTGAATTTATTGACAAGGTGTGTGTATGTGTGCAGTGTGTGTGCATGCACACGTGCACATGCCTGAAATCACTTGTTGATTTATGACAATCCCATGAATTGAATAGGGTTTTCTCAGGCATAGAATACTCGAAGATTATTTTGCCAGTAATTTCTTCTGCTAATTTAGAAATAATCTGTTTTAGATTCTATCATTTCTGTTCAGTTTGAAACAATATTTGGCCACACAAAGTAGTATATATTTGTACTACATCTGAATCTTTTCTGTGATTGCTGTTGTTATTCATTAACTGCCTTCGAGTTGACTTTGACTCATGGCAACCCTATGAGTGAGGAGACACCTCCAAGTTCACGCCCCCCCCCCTTTGCCCCCCATCTTCAACTGCTCTGCTCAGGATCTGTGGGCTCTGGACTGTAGCCTCTTTTAATGAATTTAGCCATCTAATATGTAACCTTTTTTGCAGTTCTCGATTTCACCTTCCTCTCTTTTTGCCACCCTCCACCTTTCCTGGCATTTCCTAGCATTGTCTCTTCCAGTGAGTCATGTCTTCTCAATATGAGGCCCAAGTACGGCAGCCTCAGTTTGGTCATCTTGGCTTCCAAGGAGAGCTTGGGACTGATCTGCTCCAGGACCAATTTATTTGACTTTCTTGCTGTCCATAGTATCATCAGCACTCTTTTCCAGCAGTACCACATTTCAAAAGAGTTGATTTTCTAATCTAGGATAATACTCAGAACTAATTGCAAAGCGTCTTTCTTTCTGTATTGTTCCTCCTTTCCTCCCACGCTTTTAATTAAAGTCATTTTGATGGCAAAAAAATATCATACAGAGAGAAAATTAACTAATATTTATAGGCAGGGTCATACTCTACACACTGTGGACTGTTTTAAATATATATGAAATGCTTCAGTAAGTTGCACTGAACTTTGCGGGACTGCATTCCAAAAGAACAAGTCAGAAATACGATTTCATGTGCACTTGCATTCGACTTTAGGAATATTCTGCAACACAAATTGTGAGTATGTAATAACAGTAGGAGTTTGAAAATCAGGTTTAAATTTTCAACACAATCTAAATCAACAACACAGTATAAAGTAACTTTGTTGTTGTGTGCCTTCAAGTTGTTTCTGACTTATGGCAACCTTATGGCAAACCTATTACTGTATAGGGTTTTCTTGGCAAGATTTGTTCAGAGGGGATTTGCCTTTGCCTTCCTCTGAGGCTGAGAGAATGTCATTTGCTCAAGTTCATTCCAGTAGGGTTCCATGGCTGAGCAGAGATTTGAACCTTGACCACAGTCCATCACTCAAACCACTATACAATCCTTGCTCTCATAAAGTAACTTTCAGCACTGCACTACAAACATCTGTTACTTTTGTTTCTGGTAGATGGTTTGTCTTTCCTTAACAGCTATGTAAGAGGGGAGTGGTCCACATCCTCTTAACCCACCATGCACACATCTTTTTGTGGTTTCTTCTTTTTTCAGTTTGTTAAAATTATTATTTTTATTATGATTTAACTTTTAATTAACCTCTCCAGTAACATGTCTTTCCACACCCTCAGGCTACACAAGTTGAAAGTTATCTAATAACATGGGGCTAGTCTAAGCCAAAGTTATATTTATTGGATCCATATCAACTACAGCATCCAGCTCAGAGCAGAACCTAAAAATTTATTCATCCATATTTGGGGACTATCTCATGAAGAATAAACTCTAATTGGGATATGAGGCCTTTGATTATCATCTGAATAATAAGTGAGAAGACCACTCTGCTTTTCTGTCTTCTGTGAACTTCTTTCAGCCGTATCTTCTTTCTACCTGTGAGACGCATTTATTTCAATGGATCATCTCTGGTACTGCGATCATTTAATATATTTGTCAGTTCTTTGTATTCGTAATAATCAAAGTTACCTAGCTAATATTTTATTTTTTCTTTCTTTCTCCTGTATCATTTTTTAAACAACTTTGCCTGATGAAGAGGCCAGTGGAGCTTTGGAAGCTTGCAACAGTACATTGCATACATTTCGGTTGGTCGCACAGTTTGTTGGTTTTTGGGTGCTGCTGTACTTAGTTAAGATTACAGTAGTAGTAAACTATGAATCCTTCCACACTGCAGATACACACTTGAAAAAGAAGAGACACATAGCTTCTGACTGTTCCTTAACTCCTACTAGTGGCTGCGGCCACACTGCAGAAATAATCTCATTTGAGACCTCCTTGAACTGCCATGGATCAGTGCTATGGCATTCTGGGAACTATAGTTTGTTGTGGCACCAGAGTTTTGCTAATAGTTAAGGAACAGTCAGAAGCCATGTGTCTCTTCTTTTTCCAGTGTATGTTTATTAGTAATCTGTCTAATCAATCAGGAAAAAGCACATCTCAACATCCAAAATAAACCAAGTGCATGGAGGAGGTATGTTTCCAAGGGAAGTGATAACCCAGCAATTTCATTTTTTCCCCAAATTTTGCTTTGTTGCCACAAAAAACTACAATTCCCAGAAGTCCATAGCACTGAGCCACAGAAGTTCTAGCAGTCTCAGAACAGATTATATCTGCAGTGTGGAAGGATTTGTATTTTACTATTACTGTAACCTTAACTATGTACAGCATCCCCCCAAATCCACCAATCAGTGATAACTTTATGGGGCCAACCGAAATGTGCATTGTGCCTGTTGCAAACTTTGGAAGCTCCACTGGCTTCTTCAGCAGGCAAAGGTGTTAAAAACGATAGAAAAGGAAGAAAAGAAATGAAAATATTGGATATGTAACCTTAACTATTGTGACTATAAAGGCCTGGCAAATGTATTAAGTGATTGCAGTACCTGCAGGCTGTGTTTCTAAACTCAGTTGTCTAGGAGAGAAGATCCACTGAAATAAATGGGCCTCACACTCACAACAAGTAAATGCATCCAGGGCCAAAATGATTACAAGAGATGTTTCTCAAATGTGTGAACTTGGAGGCATTTGAACAATTTTATTTTCTAATATCAGGGAGTTCTAAGGAAAAGCATCCAAGTGCAGACTTTAGGCCTCACACTTGAATGCTTTTGTTGTGTTTGAGTAACTGACAATGAGCCATACTCATTCCTTTGGGGTTCTGTGCATACATCTCATTGAGAGAATTTCAAAAGGTATAGGGAGAGAAATCTATGGAACAATGTGACCCAGCAGCTTTGCTAATAGGTCAGCAAGGAACTGCAATTAAATGTAAATTGGAATGGAACAAAACAGTATATGTAAAAAGCAAGGCCATTATTTCTAGAATTTGAATGCATTTTTATTTACGAAGAATATAACAGAATTAAGATGAGATACCAAGATTATTGTGTGTGAGCCACACAAACACTGTATCTTGTTGGGAGGCAGTTTTGATTATACTTTTGGATAAAGGCACTAACTTCCACATATAAAAATATGTAAAAGCTTTCATGATTCTTGTGGCAGGTGGGAACTTTATGCCACGAGGAAGTAATGGAGATCAGGGTTCAGGTATGTGTTTCCCACAAGAAACACTTGTAGGTAAAGTACTGGGAAGTATGGAAACACTGCCAGTTGTGAATCATCCTCTCACATGAAGCGATGAATAGCAGGTGTTGGGGAACTGCAAAAGAGCCATTCCGCCTTGGAGAGTGGTGGAGTCTCCTTTCTTTGGAGGTTTTTAAACAGAGGCTGGATGGTCATCTGTCGGTGGTGCTTTGACTGGGAATTCCTGCATGGCAGAATGGAGTTGGACTGGATGGCCCTTGAGGTTTCTTCCAACTCTATCATTCTATGATTCTAAGCAAGCAAAACTTATTCTAAAGTTGGTCTGAAGTTAACACTTAAACAACACTAAACTGGTCTAAATTTTTAATTCTATTCCACCAAATGCATCTGAGGAAGTAGACTGAAGTCTAGGAAAGCTCATGCTGCCAATTTCTTTCTTTCAGTTAATCTCAAAGGTGTACAAGATCTCTCTACGTACTGATTCTACAGACTAACACGACTATATCTTTGAATTCTACTTTTGAGCCCTGGTGGTGCAATAGTCAAATGCCTGTACTGTAGCCACTCGCTCACAAACCACAAGGTTGTGAGTTCTATCCCAGCCAGGGGTTCACGCTTGACTCAAGTTTGCATCTTTCGAGGTCGCTAAAATGAGTACGCAGCGTGTTGGGGACAATTAGCTGCTATAGTTTTTCAGGCTCTGTGGCCATGTCCTAGAAGAGTTTATTCCTGACGTTTCTCCCACATCTGTGGTTGGCATCTTTAGAGGATTATCTGAAGATGCCAGCCACAGATGCTGGCGAAACGTCAGGAATAAACGCTTCTAGAACATGGCCATAGAGCCCGAAAAACCCGCAAAAAACTATGGATGCTGCCATGAAAGCCTTCGACCACAATTAGCTTGCAATTTGTAAACTGCTTATGGAGTGCTTAGTTGCATTGATAAGCAGTATAGAAATGTATTTGCTATTGCTATATATTTTTAATTTAATAATAATATTATATATTATATATTATATAATATTATATTATAATATAATGATGATAATGATGATGCTATTCCACTTTCACTGCTCTAGCTGTCTCCTGTTGCATTCTGGGATTTGCAGTTCATTTAGAATTCTCAGACAGGGAGCTCTTTGGCCTCACTGAACTACAAACCCCAGAATGCAACAGGAGGCAGCCAGAGCAGTGAAATTGGAATAGCAACACTATTTAAGAGTGTAGTGCAACAATGTGGCCACTTCTGGGAATGAAAGGGGTTGTGCTTTCAAGGGGGGAAAGGAAAAAATAATTATAATAATAGTAAAGAGAAGACAATCAGAGATGAATTTTTTTGCTGAGGTTGTTGCTGCTGATTTCTTTCTTTCTGAGTTGCCAGCCCAGCTGCCTCAAGAGGCAAAGTCTTGCAAATGGAGAAAAGGGGCGGGATTTGAAGGGAATGCATTGCACACATAGGAAAAGGAAGGGAGAAGAGAAACTGGAAGAGGAGGAGGAAGCAGCAGCAGCAGCAGCAGAAATGTGAGGAGAAAAAGAGGTGTGTGTGTTTGTTTGTTTGTTTGTTTGTTTGTTTGTTTGTAAAGGGAAGCCACCTACAGGGATTGCTCTGCTTTGATATCACACTGGGAGGTGGGTGTTTCTCTGCACTAGAGGCTCTGGTGGGTAGCTGCCATTCTTAGCTGCTTCATCCTCCCTCCTTCCTTGGACAGGACAGTGTAGATGGTACCTCTGAAGTGCACTCTCTGCCCCCTTCTCCTCCTCTTCCCTTATCGTTCATCTCCCTCAGTGCAAAGATAGAGAAGTTTAATGAGTAGCTTATTTGTGTGCAGATAGAGTAGGTCTGAGCAAGGAGGAAGGGTCTGGGTATAAATGTGAGGGATTCCTTTTAAATGGGTCCTTTTTATTTTTTATAAAGTAATATTTATTACATTTTCACACAAATAGATTTGCAATATTCATATTCCATCATGCTTAACTTAATTAGCTTGCACACATTGTAAACCGCTTAGAGGTGCTTGAGTGCATTGATAAGCGGTATAGAAAGTGCACTGATAAGCGATATAGAAATGTACTTGCTAATGCTATTAACATTTTTCACATTATTCCCTATAACCCTTCATTTTGTTGTTGTTATCCATCCTGGAGTAGATCTCAGCCCAAAGTGACTCTGTGGATGAGACATCTCCAAGACTCCCTATGCTCCACTGCTCTGCTCAGGTCCTGCAAATTCATACCCATGACCTCCTTAGTAGAGTCCATCCATCTCGCATGTGGCCTTCCTCTCTTTCTGCTTCACTCCACCTTTCCTAGCATTATTGTATTTTCCAGTGAGTCATGCCTCCTCATGATGCGGCCAAAGTACGACAGCCTCAGTCTAGTCATCTTGGCTTCCAGGGAGATTTCTGGTTTGATATGCTCTATGACACATTTGTTTTGATTTCTTGGCTGTCCATGGTAACCTCAACACTTTTCCCCAGCACCACATCTCAAATGAATTAATTCTCTTCCTATCCGCTTTCTTCACTGTCCAGCTCTCACATTCATGCATGGGAATAGGGAATACAATGGCTTGTATGATTCTAATGTTCATGCTCAGTTGTATGTATTTACATTGTAGAATCTTTTCTAGTTCTCTCATAGCTGCCCTCCCCATTCTTAGTCTTCTTAGGATTTCTTGACTGCTTCTTTACACCTTCTTTAAGCTTGATTTCAGTGTCCAATTGCAGATTTCTCTTAGTCTTGGTTCTTTCTTCCTAAAACTTGTTTTATAAAAAAAATTGCAACTTGTCAATGAATACATACATAATTTCCCATTCATCTTAAAGGCCCGGGGTCAAAGTGTTTTATAACTGTTATATACAATTGTTCTATCTTGAAACTTACTCTTCACCTCTATTATTCTATAGTCTATAACATATTTATCTATTTTTCTCTTCATCATCCATTATTTACAAAATGTTGAGCATACGTGGGTCCTGTTTAAATGGCATTAAATCTTGTGCCCCAACACATGGTGGGGAAAGTGTGTGTGTGTCTTGCCTAGAGAAAGAGTGCGTGCCAGGGGATGGGGGTGTGAGTAGCAAGAACAGAAGAAGCAGCCCAGGAGGAGAATGAAGATTATAGCACTACATTATTTGTCATCGTTTTTGTTGTTGTTAGCTGCTTTTGAGTTGGCTCCCACGCATGGGGACCCTGTGGATGAGGCATCTCCAAGAATCCCTGTCTTTCACTGCCTTGTCCAGTTACTGCAAGCCCTTGCCCATAATCCACCTGATTGAGTCTATCCATCTGGTTTCTGGCGTTCCTCTATTTCTTTCACCCTCCATCTTTTCTAACATTATTGTTTTTTCCTAGTGATCTGTGCCTTTCATTAAGTGGCCAAAGTACCATAGTCTCAACTTGATAATCTTAGCTTCCAGGGAGAGCTCTGGTGTGATCTGTTCAAGAACCCAGTTGTCTTCTTGGCTGTCCATGGTATCCTAAGTTCTCTTGTCCAGCACTACATTTTGAAGGAGTTGATTTTCATTCTGTCTTGCTTCCTTCACTGTCCAGCTCTTGCATCGGTACATGGTAATTGGGAATACAATGGCCTTGAACGATTCTAACTTTAGTGCTCAGTTGTATGTTTTTACTCTCCAGTACCTTTTCCAGTTCTTTCATTCCTAGTCTTCTTTCTTGACTGCAGTCTTCGTTCTGGTCAACATTTGATCCTAGATAAGGGAGTTCTTTAATTACAGTCAGCCCTCCTTATTCACGGATTTTTTTATCCATGGATTCAAGCATCCATGGCTTGGAAATATTCCAAAAAAGTATAAATTCCAAAAAGCAAACCTCAATTTTGCCATTTGATATAGGGGACACCATTTTACTATGCCATTATATTTAATGGGACTTGATCATCCTCGAATTTCATTATCCATGGGGATCCTGAAACCAAACCTCAGTGGATAACAAGGTCCCACTGTATTTCAGTTTCCTCATTGTCTAGATTGAATTTGTGTATTTCTTCTGTGGTCATTATTTTTGTGTTCTTTATGTTCAGCAACACACCTGCCTTTGCACTTTCATCTTTGTCCTTCTTTATTAACTGTTCCAATTCCTGAATGTCTTGTGCTAATAATACGGTGTCATCCATATATCTTAGGTTGTTAATGTTCCTTCCTCCTATTTTAACTCCCCCTTTTTCTGATTCTAATTTTGCTTTTCTTATGATGTTTTCAGCATATAAGTTAATGTATACCTGTCTTCAAATTAAACCAACATATCTTAAAATGTATTAAAGTTATATTAAACAATTACAGAGTTGATGAAAAGTTATTAAATAGACACTTTCTCACTAGTGATGTAAACAGTGATTTAAATATGGTAGTTAGAATTGAGTCCTTCAAAAAGTAATTAAAATCAAATCCTGATTTAATTGAGGGTATACCCAACTGAATTTATTGGGACATGGTTATGAGCTATGTAGATTAATTTGATTTAAATCAAGTTTCCCTTGACAGTGCTTCACATTTTTTAACAATGGTGCAAATCTGACAACTAAAACACTAATTTGGAATTCAGTCGAGGAACTAGAAACCTATTCTCGGTGGGAATAGTTAATGGAATTTTCAAATAGAGATCTTGGACCAAATGCACCTGAGGAAGTAGACTGAAGTCTACAAAAGCTCATGCTGCCAAATTCTTTCTTTCAGTTAGTCTCAAAGGTGCTACAAGATCTCTCTACGTATAGTTAAATCCAGATTGAATTAGTCTAGTCTGGCCTGGATAAATCCAGTCTGAATGAGCTTAATCTAGTTGTTAAACTAAAACTTAAATGTTTACTTTTAAACTTAAGTGTTTACTTTTGTTTCACTTTCTGTTACAACACTATATAGAACACACTTGCATAGCATTCACTTGCCCTTCCATGGACATCTAGGGGTCCTATATAGATATTATAATTGTGATAGCTCTTCGGGGGACAGCTCTGTCTCTGTGTGTGCATGCACACACATGCATGCACATATACCTTCAAAGTTGTCTGTGAGCTTAGGGTGACCCCTTGAATTTCATAGGGTTTTCTTAGGCACAGAATATTTAGAGATGGCTTTGCCAGTTCCCTCCTCTGAAATATAGCCTACAACATCTAGTTTTTGTTGGTCATCTATCCACTAACCAGGCCTGATTCTGCTTAACTTGCAAGATTAGACTGGGTCTTGGACATATTACACGGCAGTAGACACAGAAAAACATAGACCATATGGATGCAGATAGTGATAGATTCTGAGTTAGGCACTCAAAGGTCAGAGTGTAGACAAGTTTGTCACCACACAAGACCATTTGTTTTCAATTTAAAAAAACAGTTTTTAAAATAAAAAAAATGTTTAATTTTAATTTAATGCATTGTCCTTTAAATAACTGCAACAAACACCTTGTGAAAGCCTTGCTCTTTATGTAAAATAGTTTAAAATATTAATTGGTACTGATGATAGGAACTTGAATTCACTTGACAGCTTCCTAAATTCTCTTGACTAGTTTTAGGGCTTATTTTCCTAATAAGACATGTTAAAATCCAATTGCTTGTCATTAAATTTTAAAAACACTTGATTTATGTGGCTTGCATGATAATTAGAAGAGAAAGAGGGAATGAACATTTTCTCATTCTTTGTGTAATAAAACAAGGTAACTAGGAAAATCACTAGGAAGGGTGAAATGATGTAAAGCAAGATTATTTAATTCAAGGCTCTTGAAACTACATTTTAAATTGCCGCTGGCTTTTATGTGCAAGGTTCTAAAGAGCTGGGTATCCTCATCTTTAAAAGAGTGGAGTATTCTTGTTTCTTTTATAATAGCCCAGTAATGTCCAGCAAATCACTATAAGGCCTGTTTTAAGTCACTGAAATTCAGGAGGTTTATAGATGTTTTTGCTTAACTGTTCAGAAGAATTATCTCATCAATAATTAGCAGGTTTTTTGTTGTTGACACATTCTCTGGTTGGATTGCATTCCCTCTAAGGCAGTGCTTCTCAATTATTATCTGTCATGCCCCCCCTAGGAAGAAGAAAACATTTTGCGCCCCCCCCATGACTGTAAATAGTATCATTTGTCTATAAAATTGTTATAAGTACACCCCTGCATAACAGAGCCTCGCGCCCCCCTTTACGGAGCCTTGCGCCCCCCCTGGGGGGCCCGGCCCACTATTTGAGAAAGGCTGCTCTAAGGGGAGGGGGAAGGATTTGAAGCCCCTTCATTAACAAAAAAGAGGACTAGATAATGAGATAGGACGGAAGAGGCTGATAAAATTATGAATGAATGGTGGAAAGAGGGAAATTCTTTATAGTACTTAAATTTGGGAGTCATCCAATGGAAACCGATTGTCTAGTGGCTCATGACAAAAAGGAAACTACAAGTTGCATAATGAATTTGTGAAATTCATGATGACAGCCTGTTGACGCTGTATCCTGGTGTGTAGAGTTGTGAAATGCGCTTAAGCCCTGTTAGGGGTGTTACTGCTATTGTTGTTGTCTGCCTTCCAGTTGTTCTGACTTATGGTGACCCTAAGGGAAGCCTGTCACAGGGTTTTCTTGGCAAGGTTTCTTCAGAGGGGGGTTGCCATTACCATCCTCTGAGGCTGAGAGTGTGTCACTTACTTGGCTGCAATTTATACATACCTGGAATGCATCATCTAATATATTGGCAGTCCCTCCCCCCAACACTTTCTCATTTCCCCTCAACTATCTCATAGCTGGGAGAGAGAAAGAATTTTTAAAACAGCATTTAAATCTGGACTATTTTTAAAAAGTATGGTCCAGAACACACTGCAAAAATTATGCAGTCTAAGACTGCTTTAATTGCTCTGGCTCAGTGCCAGAGAATATGGGAATTGTAGTTTGTTGTGACATCAGAGTTCTCTGACACAGCAAGCTAAATGTCTGATAAAACTAGTTCCCAGGATTCCTTAGCATTGAGCCATGGCAGTTAAAGCGGTTTGAAAGTGGATTATTTCTGCAGTGTGTTTTGGACCTAAGTGGCCCATATGCTATTACCATTATTCAGTTTTGTTACTATTATTATAGAAGGATATAGAGTGCAAACTGCTCACTTATATTTATCTTCTGGACTCTGGAGTAAGATGTGTTTTTCCAGCTGACCCACCTATAAGTAAGGAGGGGGCTGCCACGGGGTGAGAGGGGGCACAATGGCATGGGGGGCATCAGAAGGTATTTTTGTGCATTTATATTTATACATTTTGTGAATTTATATTATTGTTGTTAGCTTTTATATTGCGGTGCCCTACATTTTTCTTGAATGTACTACATTCTGCGGTTTCTTTTCCTCCATTCTGGTTATGATATCTGGTCATCCTGCTCAAAGCTCCTCCACTGCTTGGCCTTCTCCGGAGAAAAGAGCTGGGCAGTAGCAGATGGAATTAATATTAATTATATTAATTATATATAATTAGTAATAGTAAATGAAAGCAAATAGTTATTAATAATAAATAATTAGTAATAATTAATTAAAAACTATCTGTGGCCCAAAGAAGTTTGGCAATTTTAATTTTGGCCACTGCCTTCTTCCAAGTTGTGCAGGTGTGGTTTAGTAGCTCATGACAGAGAAAAGAAGCTACTTTACAAGTTGCATAATGAATTTGTGAAATTTACTGGTATATGATGTAGAGATAGTTAACTGCTTAGGTGGCTTTTAAAAATAATTTAAGTCCATGGAATAAAAGTTTATTAAAAGGTATTACCATGATAATTAAATCAAACCTCTAGTTTCAGACTATCATATCTCTGAGTAATAGACGCTAGAGCCAGATAACATGGAAAAGTTGTTCCTTACATGCCCTGTTTGGGAGTTGTTCTTTTGGAAATGGAATACAGTGGACCCCCCCACATTTGCTGGGATTGGGGGCATAGGACCCCTGTGAAAGTGGCAAAACCACAAATTAAAAAAAGAACAACTCTCTAGGAATCTCTAGGTGCTCCAGGGCAATTCTGTGGTCAAGAACTGCCAGACGTTGACCATAAAATTGTGGTGGAGGACTAGAGATTCCTACAGAGAACATGTTAATCAAGCCTGTGATTAATTAAAGGCGGAAAAGTCAAAGCCACAAAGTCAAGCTTTCCCCCATGTTCCTTAATTCCATTCTTCTCCCCTTGTGTTGCTGTATTGTATTGGATGTAATTGGTGCTTTGGTTTTTAACTGTTTTTAACTGTGATTGAATGATGGATATTTTTATTGCTGTACTGTATTGTTTAATGTGGGGGGATTTCTTTTTATTGGATTTTGTAGTTTTGGTATGCTTTTATTACTGTTGTAAACCGCTGTGATCATGGGAATAGGGGTATACAAATGAAGATTCATTCATTCATTCATTCATGGAGGGCCAACTGTATTGCATAAATTGGATTTTTTTTTCTTGTTCTCTAGGAATTTTTTTTAAATGTTTTGTTTGAAGGACTACATAGCAAGGAGACTTATGATAAAACTTAATACACTGCATCAAGCTAGGTTATTTATATACTGGATCTCAATAGGTATAAGTAGGTAATAATGATGAACAGAGTAATTGCAACTAAAGAAACCCAATAGCATCTTGTAGTAGTTTGGCTGGACTCACTGGATTGCTTGTCTGGCTGAAGGAGGGGTGGACAAAGGCAGGCCTTGGACTGTGTGTGGCCTACTGAGGCTGTTTTTGTGGTCCTCCCCCCCCCTTTTTCTCTCCCTCCCAAGTGTCAATTCCCTTGTCTGGAAGCTTCCAGGACCCATAATTCAATACTTAAATAGCTCTCAAGGCACTCCCTCCACTATTGTGTAACATCAAACCCCATGTTTATCCAAGCCAGATCCTTGGCAGACTGTGCAGCTTCTGGATGATCTTCGGGGCAGAAAATTGTCTCCCAGACCCATTGCTGCTGCTCACTTGCAGGCTTAAAAAGTTTGTGTTGTCTCATGTTCCTGTACTACGTACTGTAGTTTACATCTCTACAACCTGTGGTGATGTATAGGCCATAAAAAGCCACTGGGTGACCTTAGGCAAACCACTCTTTCTCAGAGTCAGAGGAAGGCAAAGGCAAACTTGCTCTGAACAAATCTTGCCAAGACAACCCTATGATAGGGTCACTTTAGGTCAGAAACTACCTGAAGGTACACAACAACAACTATAGGTGTAATAAATTTTATGTATCCCATCCTTGTAATTTTCAGTGGACCACCTTCAGAACTAGCCATAAGTTATTAAATAGAACTTATTGTTATGTTGTGAAATTATTTTTTCAGGTAAACTAAGGCAAATGTTCAAACATGCCTAATTGAGTCAGTTAAGCTTAAGCTCAGTGAGGGCTTGAAACAGGATTTCCAGAGTCTCAGCCAAGGCTCCAGTCACTTCACCATGCCAGCACCTTATCTGCTGAGTAACATAAAACATGCTTACATAAAGAGCTTTACATGGCTAAAGAATGTGCAATATTGATATTGGAGCTGAAGCATGCTTATACATAGATGCCATTTGTGAATCATTACCTCTGCATAGTAGTGTTTGTTTTTTAAAAGGACTGTATTCAGGTCACACGCTCTCAGCCTCAGGGGAAGGCCACGGCAAACCACCTCTCAACAAATCTTGCCAAGGAAACTGATAGGGTGGCCATAAGTTGGAAATAACTTGAAGGCACACCACAACAGTTTCTCCTGATAGTGGCAGTTCACAGTGGCATTTTGTGTGGGACAAGCAAGGCGGAGTTGCCTTGATGTTCTCTTTCTGCTATTCTGTAGTGAATTGGGCTATTGCCAAGCAGATGAGTTTTGGAGGCTTTGTTAGCATCATGGCCAAATGTTTAACAGCTGTCTAGTGGCATGAAAAAGAATTAACTTGTGTTGGGAGCTTTGCAGGACACATTTTGCATTTGCTTTGCAGTTTGGGGCTGGAAATGAACTGGGGCAGTATGAGTTATTTGGATGCCTACTGTTGGTTATGAATGCTTCTCTCCTGTGTACCATCTGCTGTTTCATTTACGACCAGTGAAGTTTATGCTATAGCAGTAACATATGTGCCAGTGTTGGCACTGAAAGAACTCTTGGGGAGCCATAGAACTACACCTACTTCCTACACAGGGAGTCCAACATAAGTAAAACAAGATGCTTCTGTAGTTTCTTTAGCTCAAATTATTCTGTTCACCAGTTTACAACTACCGGTATAATGTTTATAATGTGGTTTGCTGCAGTGTATTAACTTTTATCATAAGCCTGCTATCATGCAGAAATTAAGAAAAAATCTGGACAGAACAGGGGAATAATCCCCGTTTTCCTATTCCCAACTCTTTCTGCCTTTGCAATATTTGGTTTATGTTAATTGTACAGGTAATTGGTACCTTAAGATCCATGTAAGGGGCTTGGGGCCACTTTTTCTGTGTCTTGAAAAAGCTATTCTGCATGATATTATTATGCAACAGATATTCTTCACATTCCGTGAAGTGATGGTGGTGACTTAACATGGAGGAAGGGAGCAACAAGTCTCATCTGAGAAGTCATAGATATTGTATCTATATAAAAGTGCCAGAGAGGCAGTGTGGTATAGTGGTCTGAATGTTGGATGCTGGAAGCTAGGGTTCAGATCCCTGCTTGGCCATGGAAATCCACTGGGTGGCCTATGACAAGTCAAACTCTCTCAGCCTCAGAGGAAAGCAAAGTCAAACTCCCTCTGAACAAATCATACAAAGAAAACGCATTGATGGTCACCATAAGTCAGAATTTAAAAACATACCACCATCATAACAGCAGCAACAGTATAAAAATGCCTACTATGAAACCCTTGCTATTGAATAGAATTCTTTCTGGGTAACTGTAAATTTGAGTATATTTAACAATTACTGTCAACTTCCTGTTCTTATGCCCTAGTCTTAAGCTGCATCTGCATTGCAGAAGTAATGCAGTTTAATACTGCTTTACCTCTCATGGCTACTTTCTGTGGAATTTGTACTTTGTTGTGGAGCCAGAGCTCATTGAGAGAGGCTAACTATCTCAAAACTACAATTCCCAGAATTCCATAGCACTGAGGTACGGCAGTTAAAGCAGTGTCACACTGCATTATTTCTGCAGGACAGATCAGGCCCAAGAATTTGAAGCTTGACTATTTATGCTCATCTAAGCTATTGTATGAAAATACAACTGCTGTTTTCGTTCCTCTCTTTTCTTCATTTTTATTAAGAAATCTGGAACAATTTAGTGTGATAGAATTATAATGCTTAATATATTGTAATTAATGAGAAAATGTATGCATTCTGTTATAAAATGTGACGCTAAAAGGAAATGAAACTATTTCTTTTTTTTCTGCTTTCAGGTTACAATGCAAAAACTAGGAAACTGGTTAGATGATGCATTTCTATAGTATTTCGACAGCATTGTAGTGTTGACAATGGATAAATGTAAGCATGTAGGACGTCTGCGACTTGCCCAAGATCATTCCATTGTAAATCCTCACAAATGGCATTGCATGGTCTGCAATACTACAGAATCTGTATGGGCCTGCCTGAGTTGCTCACATGTTGCTTGTGGAAGATACATTGAAGAACATGCACTAAAGCACTTTCAAGAAAGTAATCATCCAGTGGCATTGGAAGTGAATGAACTGTATGTTTTCTGCTACCTTTGTGATGACTATGTTCTTAATGATAATGCGACTGGTGACTTAAAACTCTTGCGAAGTACATTAAGTGCTATCAAGAGCCAAAACTATGATTGCACTACTCGCAGTGGCAGGACTTTGCGATCAATGGGCTCAAGTGATGATCTTTCCCATAATAATGCTCAATCTCTGCTTCGTAATCAAGACCGTATGTTCACAGCTCTGTGGCACAGGAGGCATGCATTAATGGGCAGAGTGTTTAGATCTTGGTTTGAACTGACACCAAGTGGGAAAAGAATTCTAGAAGAAGAGAGGTTAAGGGAAGAGGAAGAAGAAAGAAGAATCAATGCTAGGAAGAAAAGAGAGGAACGAAAACGGCAGTTGAAGGAAGAAATGGAAAAAATGCCTCCAAGGAAGAGTTTTCGCTTGCAGAATCAAAATAAAGAATCCTCAGAATTTCCACTCTGTGCACTAAAAATGTCAGAAAATGTAGACTCTGCAGTAGA
The DNA here is from genome assembly GCF_019175285.1 of Sceloporus undulatus. Taxonomy (NCBI): domain Eukaryota; kingdom Metazoa; phylum Chordata; class Lepidosauria; order Squamata; family Phrynosomatidae; genus Sceloporus; species Sceloporus undulatus. Next base: position 44,736,963 of record NC_056526.1, read on the forward strand.
GTTGAAAGTAACAACTACCTCAGATGAAGTGAAATTAAAAAAATTTAGTGACTCTCCAATTAAACGAAGGCCTACCATGACTCCTGGTGTAACAGGATTACGAAACTTGGGAAATACATGCTATATGAACTCTATTCTTCAGGTACTGAGTCACTTGCTCATCTTTCGGGAATGTTTTTTAAAGCTTGATTTGAACCAAACTCAAGAACTGTTAGCAGCTGCGGCCAATGGCAAAACAAGATCATCTTCTAAGCATCTTCCATCTGCTGGCTCTATTTTTCATTTGAACAAAAGCCATATTAAAGGCAAGGCATCTTATGCAAGGCGATCTAGTATGTCATCAGGCTTAAGCGGGGGAGCATCAAATAATAGAAATATGGAACTTATTCAACCAAAGGAGCCAAGCTCAAAGTACATCTCTCTCTGTCATGAGTTGCATACTTTGTTTCAAGTAATGTGGTCTGGCAAATGGGCTTTGGTGTCTCCTTTTGCCATGCTCCATTCAGTATGGAGACTCATCCCAGCCTTTCATGGTTATGCTCAGCAAGATGCTCAGGAATTTCTTTGTGAACTTTTGGATAAAGTACAGCAAGAACTGGAGACGGCTCGCACAAAATGTCCAGCCCTCATTCCCACTTCTCAAAAGAAACTGATTAAGCAGGTTTTGAACGTGGTTAATACCATTTTTCATGGGCAGCTTTTAAGTCAGGTATGGTGAGTGTGTGTGTGTGGGTTCACAAAGCTATGAAATAATTTAAAAGACTGAAGTAAATTAATAATGATAAACAAATGAGTTATAAGTACTTAAGGCATGGAAGGAGTGGTAAATAGAGGTTTAATGTGGCTCCTATGGTAGCTTTTACTACCCACAGTGGCCCTTTGTTGAAAAAAAAATTTTTTTTTGCTAAAAATGACTGTCTCTCTCACACACATACATGCACACATATACACTTTCACCAGGGTTTTACCCCCTCTAGCTGTTTAGCCCTGCCCTATATCTAAACTGGAAGGTTTTCTAAAAACTTCAACGTTGCTTCAAAACACTTACCAGTATTTTAAAATAGCCCTTAAGGGGAATGTGAGCAGTGCTTTTTTAAAAAAATGTATCTTTTCATTTTATTTTTATTTGAAAGATGTGTTAGGGGCACAAACCTCCAAGGCCATGAAGAGAAACAATATGGTATCCCAGCGTCTGGCAGTGCACACCACCACTACCCCATTTAAAGGGCAAGTTAAAGGGAATTCAGTATCTTTTCAAGCTGAACATATATATTGCCCAGTATGTTTGCTCACCTCAATCATGGCTGGGCAGCAAATGCCCTGTGGTTTGCATGCCCTCCCATCTGTTTTTGTTGCACATCAAATCCTCTCAGACTTCCATCTGTAGTATATTACTGTATTAGTATTTAAAGCCGAAACAAAAACAGTATGATTTTCCTGTAAACAATGTATGTACCCTGTGTTTGTTATTTTGGCTAAAACAGTCCCAAAATAATGAGTTGAAAGTGATTTTCAGTCCCTTCCAATTTCAGTTTCTGGCATTGGGTTGGTAGTCCCATACTGGATCTGTTTTCATAGTGATCTAATTCCAACTAAGGTCTTTTCCCACCACTGCTACCTGGCATGCTTTTAAAGGATTGCCTCCATACCATCCTGCCTCTGCCTTAATATTGTTAGAGGAGGGCCTTCTCTTGTGTTGCATTATTGGATGAAAGCACCTGTGTTGTCAATGGGTGGGTGCAGGGGTTATGGACTGTACCAGGTGATACCCCACAGGGGTGACACCCTGCTTAGGTGGTATGCTGCAGCTGAGGGGCAAGCAAGCCCCTTGTGGCTTCACTGTGCCTGGCTCCCTCCCCAGAGAGGATCCAAGGTGGCGGTAAGGGCCATTAAGGCTGAGCACAACCCTTGTGGATTCATCGCCACCTGTCTCTTTCCTGGGAAGCTGAGGCAGTGGCAGCGGGACCAGTATGCCCCTCATGACTTCCCTGGGGAGGGAGTCAAGCTGTCAACAAAGCCACAGGGGCCAGGGCAGGCCACTGCTCTGCCATCATCCCATCCCTTTGGTAGCTGGATGTCACAAAGTCTGGTGACGCCACTAGAAGGCAGTACGCACTTACAAAAAAGAGGTCTGTAGTGTTCTAATTCTAGAATATAGTCGGCTCGGCTTACACACAGATTTTTTATACACAGATTCAAGCATCCACAGTTTGAAAATGTTTTTTAAAAAGTATAAATTTCAAATATCAAACCTTGATTTTCCATTTGCTATCTCATTATATTTAATGGGACTTGAGCATACATGGATTTTGTTATCCACGGGGGATCTTGGAACCAAACCCCAGCGTATAACCAGTGTCCACTGTACTACCACCAGTTTTCAGTTCCTGGGACAGCTAAGAAATGGAATAAAACAATTAAAAAAACAACTATGACAGTGAGCCAACAAAATCAGCACAGAACAACATTCATAACATTCATTGCACATCAAAAGGCCTGGTAAATTACAAACTTAATTTTAGTTTATCAGTGAAATTGAGGCTTACTGCTTTAAATCAGTCCTTCCAGTAAATTATATGACATAATCACTTAAATATTCATAACTAAAAATGTTAAAGGCAACTGTAGTTGAAGTTTTCTTTTCAAGCCTGCAAGTACTATGTTGGATGCGAGAGGCAGGACTATAGACAAAATATCTACATCATGCTCTGGAAGAGCATTATCCTGTGACATGACCATATTAGAGCAGTAAGTGACGAGTGTAGTATAGAATTGGAAATGAATATCTTCTGAAGCTGATGTCTTGGCATTTTGCTTCAGTGAGTGACAGTTTATTACTAGCAGGATACGCTCGACTAACTTTGCTTTCTAGATATGATCTAATTATGTTACTTGCTTTAAATGCTGATAAAATTAAACAGCATAATCAGACAATTGTAATTTGTTCAGGGAAGGAAAGCAAGTTTTAATTATCCTATTTATAAACTACAAATCTTAAATATTACAAACCTACACAACTTATTTCAGCCTGCTGTGACTTCAGACTCATACCAGGGTAACTGAGAGCTGGAACAGGAGGGGGTTTCAGGTCAATGCTGACTTAAATTTCCCTCACGGAATTGGGATGTTTGTATAATGCATGCCAGCAAAATAAGGAGCTGCAGCTGTTGTAGCTTTTCTATTTCTTACACAGTAAAGTCTCTTTACTTAATTCACCTGCATCTGATATTTGATGTACAGGAAAGTGTCTTACTACAATATCTTAATATACCCTTCTTAGCTACTATTTATTTGATCACTTTACTGTTATTTTTAACCTAAGGTGGAAAGACTGATTAAAAATGATTTCAATACATTTTATCCAAATTTATACTCCAGAGTATCTTCACTTACAGTACCTTGATGTTCTGGAATAAACAGTGATTTATGTATCAGAATAACTCCATTTGTCCTGGCATACTGACTTCTAGATTGTATTAATACTATTTCAAGCATTTAATTGCTTATCTTTGTGGTAGTTCAAGCTTTATATGCACTTAACTATACACCTAATCACTGGATAACATTTTTGTAGTAGTAAATCTGCTAGCTTTTGAAATATTTACACTTGGGCTACTCCTGATGGGCAGGAGAAAGACTTCTTTGTACAGCCAATGGGACAAGACATCCTGCCTTACTAGTGTAGTAGGTATTTCTCATGCACGTATACACTTCATGAAGTCTAGAAACGTTAGAATAGGGGAGTACAGACAGCAGATTTACTTAGAATCATAGAATCGTAGAGTTGGAAGAGACTACAAGGGCCATCCAGTCCAACCCGTCATGCAGGAAATCACAATCAAAGCATCCCCGACAGATGGCCATCCAGCCTCTGCTTAAAGACCTCCAAAGGCGACTTCACTACACTCCGAGGGAGTTTGTTCCACTGTCGAACAGCCCTTACTGTCAGGACTTGGGTCCACAATAGTGGCCACTGGCCAAGTCATTTGCCTCATTAAGTTTGTGAGTTATACACTGGGATGTCATGGTAATCATACGGAGACTTACCTATAGATCCTCATCTTCCCAGCACCATTATTAGAAGGTTGCACTGTCAGCCTGCAATCAAACCACAAACCTGACATGCATGTATGGAAAAGACAATGATTGATGCAGTTGCAAGAGTTTGACAGATAATATAGTTCATAGTGTTTGTGCAGATTACATGCTCTTCAGGCTAGCTATGTTATGGATTGGTGACAGGATTATATTATGGCACCTAGCAAATACGTGTGTGTGGCAGCTGGCCATGTACTGAGCTTGCCCTGTAAATGAGATTATTTTTCACCAAGCCACTGTAGATCGTTCCCTTTCCCACATTGCTATAGCATGAAGAAAATATATCAGTTCATGTAGGCATTTGATACAAAGATAGTTATCCAATTTACAGAATGATTTTCTGTGAAGAATTAGATCCTTCCATGGTGGTAACCATTTGTGCTTATTTCTGCTTATTTCTGCAAAGCAGTTGTAATGTGCAGGTTGAACAATATTTTGTCAGCTGATCTGGCAAACAGGTCTTCCCACACTGAGAGTATGATCAATGCAGCTGACATAATGATACTTTTATATATACTTGGGAGTATCTGTAGCCTATTTTCATTTAGAATGGTGTAATAATATGAATACACTCTCCATTTGTAATACAATAGCCAAGTATATTTCATAAAAGAGTTCTATGAAGAAAGGTGGATTTCTTTATACAGTGGAACCTTATTATACGCGGGGGATCCGTTCCGGATCCCTCCGCGTATAAAAAAATCCGCCTATGCTCGAGCCCCATTGTTTCCAATGGGGCTCGTGCGCGGCAGCGCGCAAGGCGCAACGGGTGCACACGCCCATTCAATTGAATGCGACGCGCCGCCCCTTCCGCCCTGCGCGCGTCGGCAGCTTTGAGTGCCTATGCTCAAAGCCGCCTATAAAAAGACCGCGTATGCGGAGGCTCCACTGTAGTACTGATAGTGGGTTTCATTACATAACATTATTTACCTTCCTTTGGGAACTTAAATTTTGTGTATATTCATTTTAAGGAGTTTGTGATTTTATTAATGAACTGCACAAACCAGCAGATTAGAAAATATGTATTGGTAACTATTTAAATCCAGCATCAATATACAGTACTGGAAAACAACAAACAGCACCATACCTGTTGGTTTCTTTGCTCTTTAAGATGTGTCTATTTTGCTGGCTAACGAAATATTTGTGATTTGAGACCCCATTTGAACAGTTTTATTTTTGTTCTGAAACACTAAGAAAATCCTTTGATAAGGTGATCATAAATTTGAAACAACTTGAAGGTACATAACAACAAATGGAGAAACTTAAGAAAAATCAGTGGTACACTGTCATGTTCTCAGATCTCTTTTCAGCCCAGCCTACCTGAAAGGGTTTTTCTAAGGATAGAATAGGGAAGGGGAAGGCAAAGGGGGGGAAGCAGGATATAAATGTAATTTAAAAAAATATATTTAACTTGTTATTCTGTTTCATTGAGGGGAGTCAGGATGTCAAGGAGATTCAAATTTAATGATGGTTTATCTTGACAGGTAACATGTCTTGCATGTGATAATAAGTCAAATACCATAGAACCCTTCTGGGATCTCTCACTGGAATTTCCTGAAAGATACCACTGTAATGGGAAGGAGACAACTTGTCAGTATCCATGCATGTTGACTGAAATGTTGGCCAAGTTTACAGAAACAGAAGCTTTGGAAGGAAAGATATATGCCTGTGATCAGTGCAACAGTGAGTAAATGCAGTATGTACTCATGCATCTATCTGACTTTCATGTAATGTGTGAATTAGCATTAGCTAAGAGCACCAATACTTCCTGTACACCTTAAAAATGTGGTCAGAAACATACATCTTATGTAAAATGTTTAACAAGCAGTTACGAACATTACTTTGAATTTGCATTATAATTAGTCCAGAAAAAGAACATTGTTTGAAATTTATAACTGTTACATCACCCACTCTTCACACTACCTCACTAGTGTGTAAACTATGCAGCCTATTGTATTTTCAAAGTTTTACAGGGTTGCTCCAAAATGAATACCTGCTAAACTAATTGTTTACCCAGGATTTTGCTAAATAACTGCCTGTTGAGAATTTGAACAGGTGATTTTTTTTCTTTTCTTTTTTTTATGTAATAGAAAAACGAAGAAAGTTTTCTTCTAAACCTGTTATATTCTCAGAAGCACAAAAACAGCTTATGGTATGCCAACTACCTCAAGTTCTGCGGTTACACCTTAAGCGATTCAGGTAAACTATTTATTTGTTCATATATTAAGAAAATAAGAGTTTGAAGCCTAATCTTATGGAATGTTTTGAAGATCTATATAAACTGGGTTGAGTTTCCAGCCAAAATGTACATTCCACCTAGATGTTCATTACATCTAGTACTGCTCACTATCTGTACAGCAATGTGTTAAAGAATGGTTATGAAGCTTCTGGCAAAGAGTATCTCAACTGACATAAATGTTGTTAAGTATTTTGGTCCTATAGCTCAATGAAAAATGTTGTTGGTCTCTCAATGTCAGTAGTCTGGCTTCTGTGAGGAATGGCAAATTTGTCAGTTTGGCTGAAATTAGGAAGCAGATTTAGAATTGGAAAGGCAAGTGCTGAAGAGGTTTCAGGGCAGAGAAAGCAAACAGGGAAGCAATATAAAGGAGTATGTGAAAAGTGGGAGGTTGGATAATGGGGAGGAAAGCTATGAAAGAACTATAAAAGATCTTAAAGAGCAAAAATGTACAACTGAGCATAAATGTTAGAATTGTACAAGCCATTGTATTCCCTATTACCACGTATGGATGCTAGAGCTGGACAGTTAAAGCCAATACCCCCCCCCCCAAATATCATGGTGGCTAAATGGACAGTAGGCCTAAAACTGAGGGCCTGAGGAGACAGTTTACTGCACTGCTACCCATCCAGTGCAGATGACAGTGAGTCCCCAGGAAAGGGGAAATACAGCTGTAGCCTATGGGTTTAAATGGTGCCAGTCACTGACACACTGAGGAAAAAATTATGGTCCCTCACATCAGTTGGTCTTAGGATAAGGATTCTGCTCCTAAAATTCTCCATAGTCCCATAGTAGGGCATAAGAAGATATTGTGTCCACATAGACTGCCAAATATGGAAAAATATGGAAAAGTTCCTAGAGGTTCACTTTAGTTTTAAAAAAGCATTATTAAACAGTGTAAAGGGCATTGTAACATACTGGTATTCAAAAGCAGAAGTGCTACTTTCAGAGATAAAATTTCCCCATTTTTTTATTTTTTTTGTCAGAAAAAGCAGCATTCCAAGTTGGATTTGGACTGCTGCAAAAAACAGCCTTAAGAGTGCCATGTGTTGTTCTATGATGTCCAGTTAAAAAGTCTTGGAAACTATACCAAGAAACCAAACAAGGCTGTAGAGGCATTGGAACAAGTTTTAATTCTGGAAACTGTTTTGAATCAATCACCAAATTTATCATAGAGGTAGTGGTTATGATGGAACCAAAACACAACTGGAGATGGTTCAGACATAGTCCCATAGCAGGGTATAAGGAGGTATTTTGCCAGGCAATGGGGAAATGACAGCTCTTCAAGTATTTCATGTGCTGTCACATAGAAGAGGAGAAATACTTCTAGACTGCCCCCGAGGACAGGAATCACTGGGCTAACGTTACAAGACAGATTTTGTTTAACATTATGAAACATATCTCATTGATAAGAGCACTTTGACAATGAAATTATTTCCCTACAGAGTTTGACATCTCACCTTTATTTGGTAATCTTCAAGCAATGGCTACCAGTGATTCTCAAATTCTGGCCTTCCAGGTGTTTTGGATTTTAATTCCCAGATTCCTAGGTCATTGGCTAAGAGGCTGGGGCTTCTGGGAGATGGTCCAAAACACCTGGAGGATCAGAATTTGGGAATCACTGAGTGAGGCAGTCAATTTGGGGAGGAACACTATTTCTGAATTTCTCTGCTGAACAGTGTTGGACACAGATGTCCTAGAAACCCTGCTACAATTCTGATTCTAAATTGTGCTGCATTGGGAGATTATGGTTTCAGCCACAACCCTGTAACTGAAGATTTTATTTCTCTGGTTAACTTTGAATTATTACTTTTTCTCCCCTAAGATGGTCAGGACGGAATCATCGTGAAAAGATTGGTGTACATGTGAGCTTTGATCAGATCCTAAACATGGAACCCTATTGCTGCAGAGAATCTCTGAAGTCCCTTGGACCAGAATGCTTTATCTATGACTTGTCTGCTGTGGTGATGCATCATGGGAAAGGATTTGGTTCAGGACATTACACTGCCTATTGCTACAATTCAGATGGAGGTACAAACAAGGATTTTAAATGTGAAATCCAACTTTCAACCTGGCTCTTATGCATTAACCCTTTGAGATGAATTTTAATTGCATATAAGCAGTGTTTTCAAATTCTTAAGACATGCTCAATCAGATTTTATAAGATTGCAGCAAATGCTGCCCAATTGCTGATCTAGACGGTTCTGTGCAAAATCCTCCTACAGCCCTTTTGTAAATAATGTTCAAAACACATATAGCTATTCCTATATAAAATGTTCAAAAACTGTTATGAAGTCCACTGTTCTTTATTTGTAAATAAGAAAAAAAAGCAATTTATCTCCTGTAGTGACTTTTAAATTACTCTCTTTTTCTCTTCTAGGATTCTGGGTACACTGCAATGATTCCAAGCTCAACATCTGCACTATGGAGGAAGTATGCAAAGCCCAGGCTTATATTTTGTTTTATACCCAACGAGTTACTCAGGCAGTGAGGCACTGTCAAGTATCAGATCTTGACTTGCCATCTGGAAGACAGCCAAATACTGAGGTTAACTGTTCCAATGCAGAGAGTAACAGCTAATCCAAAGCAAAAACAAAAACCTGCCATGTACAGTAAAAGTTGAGTTGTCAGTCGTACACAGACTGAAACAAGTGCAGTATTTTACTAAATCTGTCTTGTGAAAAAAATTGTGTTGATACCCTTTTGTACTTCGTAAAATAAATTCATTTGGGGAAAATGTTTAGTATAATCTGTATTGATGTTAGGTAACTTCCCAAGTGACTAGGATGTCTATATAGTTAATTTTTTACAAATGCCTTTTCAATTTTTAAATCTTACCTCAAGCTGTTTTTCAGCTTTTCTATATTTTGATCTAGGAAACATAGATGAGGAATTTCAGTGAGCAATTTTTTTTATGTTATGCTGGAATTTATTTAAAAATGTGCATTTTATACAATGTTTCTTGCGTTACCATTGACTGTGTCTGCAGGAATCTGTCTTGCTTCCACAGAATTAAATTTTTTTATAACAAATGTAGTACTATCTCTGCAATACTACTTAAACTTTTATTTTCTCTGGTGAGTCCTACAAAAGTGAAATACAAATCTTCATACTGGTACTTTGTAAACTACACTGATTTATTCACACAATTGCTGATGTACTGGCAGAGGCCACAAGATAAGGCATTTTGCTATCCCAGGTTTTTTATGGCGTCCCAATCAGGGATCCTTAGAAAAAGCACTTCTCTAGGCATCTGAAGGTCCTCTAGTGCATTTCTTTGGTCAGCTTCTGGTGGATGTTGACCATAGAGCTGCACTGGAGGACCTAGAGAAGTGTACTCTCAGGTTTTAAAAAAGTTTTAATTTGCAGTTTTCACAGGGGTCCAGCACCAGCAAATGTGGAGGAGCCACCATACAGATAATGTTGGTTTTATTCTCTTCTCAGTTTCATAATAGAGAGATGGGGAAAAGCCAGTCCCCCCCCCCCCACCCCGGTGAATATATAACATACTCTACCAACAGCAAGGAAGAAGAGAATGGAAATAGGCTGTCTTTGGTTAATGATACGGCAAAACAAGATGGACACAGTGGCACATGTTGGATATATATCCAGTTATTTGTGGACTGCTCTGCACGCTTGGGAAAATCAGCATGTACCATTGTACTTCAATGGCAGAGCAAGGCCAGTGCTATTGTAGGGTCATATGAAAAATAGACACTTAAGTCTCATCCGTATGATGGCAGGGGAAGCAATAGGACACTTTGGTTACAAAATAGTTTCATTCCTTCTATGTAGATAATCCTAGGAATATAATTCAGCTAAGGTTGTTGAGTACATGCCTTTTCCCCTTGGCCTGTGTCCACTCACGGCAATCAACTGAGGCTGGAGGCTACACCACCCCTTTTAAAAACCAAATAAAATAATGTCTGGTGCACTGTTTCTCAGAGTATTTGATGTGGGTGACCAGCAATTATTTTTATCCAATGTACCAGTCACTGGTGGTATACTTGTGCCAAGTGGCTACAAATTTACCAGGGATGGCCAGCCGATGGGCTCATGGATCACCACTATAAGTAGCTGTGGTCTACTGGGGAAAGGTTCGTTGTGTCCTCTCACGGGCAATTTCATTATGGTTTGGGGGAATTTTATGTGACTTCAGCTGGGGTTGGGCTTCTCAAAACTTGTTCTAGCTGAAAGATCCCCTGGACCTAAAATAGCTTGAAGGCCTAATCTTAGCAAAAAAATTTCCCCATGCTCTCTGGAGCACACAAACGAACTGGAGGAGGGACAAAAGGAGGGCTGTATGCACTTTGCCCCCCACAATGAGTGAAATATAAGTTTACCAAAGTCCTATACAAGCTGTGAAGCTTGTTAGTGGATGGAGAAGGCTCTAACACTTTTTCTAGTAAGTTTTACTTACAGGAGGATACTGTAGCAAGGTCTGTATATCTTGGAAAGTCTAGTCCAGTGGTGGCAAACCTATGGCACAAGTGCCAGAGGAGGCAGTCAGAGCCTTCTCTGTGGACACATGCCATCACCTCTGCAAAGAGTTCACCAGAAAGTCAGAGGGACATGGCACTTAGCGATAAATAAGTGCGTTTTGGATTGCAGTTTGGACACTCAGTCTCTAAAACGTTTGCCATCACTGGTCTAGTCTAGGCTTTTCTGTTTTTTCACTAGCAGTTTCTGGGCCTTATTGGTGTGCCTGATATCTACGAATAAAACATTTCCATCCATGTACCTGTCTCCTCCCCTATTCAGTCTTCCATGTTTAGACTGATCAGCCAACTAGATCGTCATTTTTCAGGTCCAATTCAAATAAATTACTGGAAACATGCCACCAAAAGTACTATGAGTCTAAATATTCAGAATTCTGAAATCAAAATACTCCAAAACCTTTTTCACGGGTGGCTGAGAGTGATACCATTACTTTCCGTTTACATAAAGTTCTTAAAAACAATGTATAAAACTACCTTCAAGGTATGTATAAAAGACGTATATGAAACAAATTTTATGTTCAGATTTAGGTCTCATATCCAAGATATATTATGTATGTATATGCAAATACAGGTATTCCAAAATCAAAAAACAAAATCCAATACACGCCTGGTCCCAAGCATTTCAGATAAGGGAGACTCAACCTGTATTGTTTCTATAGTGACAAAGTTCTTTATGCTTCTCTCGTGCAATACAAGAGCTCCTTCAGTTTTTGAAAACTTAGCATGTTTGCAACTGTATATCATTTTATATTGTTTGCTGTTGCATGGAATTTGTATTTGCAAGACAGTATACTAAACCTAGGTAAAGAAAGCATGTGGCTGGAAGCCCACCATGGTGTGCAGTGCTGCAGCATGTTCGCTTTAAAACTACCAGTTAGACAATCTTACCAGCCCTACATTCAAGCTCTCATCTGGTTTCCCCCTCATCTCTGTTAACTTTTTACTTGGTCTATTTACAGCCTTCCACTGGATTTCCCTTCTCTCAAAGTACATTAAGGAAAAAGTAGAAATATCTATACTTGTATAGTCATTTAGAGTATGTCATAACCAAGGCATCTGGTAAACGTTTGAGGTTGATTAGGGTTTTCACTCAATGCAAAGAGAGTAGTGAAATCAGTAACTTGCTATACATAAAGAGGACCTACCAGCTTACCTCCATGCACTATAGATGAGAGTAGATTTCAGAAATTTACTAGTGGTATAAATCAAGTGAAACTTCATGCATTTTATCAGGCGTGGGAAACAGGTAAGCTGCCACAGGAATTAAAGGCCTATCGGGCAGTACTGCAAGTTGTGAGGGATAATCAGAATTGTGCTTCAATACCTGGAAAGCTATACACCCCCCATCCCTACATTACATGAAACTTACAGCCTCTTCCAAAGTTGAGTAGATATAGTATCTTGTGTTTCTAAGAAAACAACTTAATAGGACAGTTTCCCCACTGTATTGTGCCTAGAACTAATACTTAAACAGATATGGGTTTAGATCTGAAAATCTGTCTTTATTAATTTTTTTTTACAAAATGAATTTCAGGATGTTTAAAAGGCAATACCAGATACGACTTGGGCGCAGAAATCAGATGTAGTCATTCAAAGCATTCAAGTAAGAATATGGTAATATAAATATTTGAAAAGCCTTCTCAGAAATTTTCCACATAATATGGAGAACTCATTCCAAACTAAAATTTTGTGCATTATAGCATTTTCCCACAAAAGAAAAAAAAATGTAACCTGAAATATTCTAGAGCCCCCTCCCCCCTCGCCTTTTTTCCTTGGTTAGTTACATTAGAGAACTTGCCTTTGATTCAATTCTTCTCTTCCAAACATGGAAAGTTATCACATTGGGTCCACTGATAAAACAGACTGCAAATTTATTCTGGCATAATGTATTCCAACAGAGTACATAGGTGAGGTAATGGCCTTGCAGATTTAATAGTCATCTCCTCTGCTGACAACTTCTTTGCACGTTGGACGCAATAATATGGTATGCTCAAACTGTGCTGTATATGAGCCTTTAATATCACATAAGGGAGGGTATGGATCCACTATACCCAAGTCACACAGATTCTTCAAGGCCATTAAATATTTACTTTCTCCCAGACGATCTAGCCATCTGCGGCAGAAGGCAAGGGTGCCAAAGTTTTCGTTAATAACATTCAGCAAGTGTTTTGCTCTTGGAAGCCTAGGAGAAAGAATTAACTGAATAAGCAGAAAAGAAGGCTGAAGTATGAGAAGTATCTTCTTCTGAAACTAAATATAACTATCTGGCAGTTACTTATAATACAATATACTTATAATAATAGGCATGTTTACTTGCACCATACTTAATGGAAATTACAAGTGTTTATAACTGCAACCTTAATACATCACTCAAATCATTCAGAGTATCATTTTTCTAATGTGGCCAAGTTGCTGGTAATAAAGAGGAAAAAATTTTTTTCCCTTCTTTTTCAGTGATGATAGTTAAAAGCAAAGAGATTCAGATGCTTCAATACCAATTTTTACTGATCGACCAAACTTAAACTTGTTTCCACTTCAAAATTTAAGTGTTTTTTCCCAGCCCGGTATACTGAGTTTCAGAAGGACCTGCATTTCCACAGCACTGCGGATGTTTTGCTTTAATGCCTTGAACAGCCTTGTTTTCAGGAAACAGTGAGCATATACTGCATGCTCCTTTAAAAAAAAATTCTCATATTCCATGAGAAACAAGTGAACTTGTTTATGGTTCACTAATACATAATAAGCTCAAGCAGCTTTTCCTTAATGGCAGTTATTTTTTGCCTCTTGAGCTACCAGGTCCCCTGCTTTTAAGAGGTTGTATGATTTTCTCACAAATTGCACCTCAACTACTTAACATTTTTCCTTCAGGTTTTGTATTAAACAGAAGTTTCCCCCCCCCACTGTGCTGGCATACCTAAGGTGACATCTTTGCCTGATGTAATAAAAGTAGGACTAACCTTATTGGCACGTGTCCAACATCAAAGTTTTTCATATAATGAGAGCATTCCATATCATCATGAACAACGCCTTTTCCCGTGCTACCAAATGTTTCTATAGCATACACTTCTCCCTCCTACAATGAAAAAAAAATTAGACATTTGAACATACTAGAGTACACTATAGTCAATCCTGAATTTTATTTGCTGAGATTTGACAATTTTGGCTCTGCCCCACAAAAGTTGAAATACACAAATGACAATCTGTTGTTCTTCAGACCTGCCACCAGACTATTTCATTTAGCAGTTAAATTAGTTGTTCAATTTCATAGAATCATTGAATAAGAGAGTTGGAAGAGATTACAAGGGCCATCCAGTCCAACCCCATTCTGCCATGCAGGAAATCCCAATCAAAGCATCCCCGACAGATGGCTATCCAGCCTCTGCTTAAAGACCTCCAAAGAAGGAGACTCCACTACACTCCAAGGGAGTTTGTTCCATTGTCGAACAGCCCTTACTGTCAGGAAGTTCCTCCTAATGGTGAGGTCAAATATTTAAACAGGTCTATCATATCACCTCTGTTACATTAAATTTCTAAGAACTATAAATGTACAATACCCTACAGAGTAGATCCACGGGCAGCATGTACAAGAAATAATGTCTCTAGTCACTTCCCTAATTCACCTATTCACAATATTTTTATGTGTGTGGACCACTTGAAATGTGGTTAACGGTGGATTACTTACATTTTTCTATACATCAAACATACAAACTCAATTTTAATTCTCTCCCCCCCCCCCTCTTTTTTATCATTCTAAGGTGTGTCCCACAGAAGCCATTTACAAGGCTAGACTTGCTTTATTTTATGAACAGAAATTACTTGTATACTTTCAAATCATTCTCTAGGTTAGCAAGGTATATGCGGCAGCTGTAGTTATCCTAACAAATAGAGTACTGACCTACTAAATAATTAAACTAACCTTTAATAGATAAGAGCGTAGAAATAGAGAGGGTTTTTTTTTGGGGGGGGGGAGAAATAAATTCTCTGAGTTTTTGAACTCTTTCTGGAAATCCATATCATTAGATGAGATGGTTTGCAAGAGTTCAATTGATTGGATTTCCATTTATCTTGAAAAGAAGAGTTGCCATCTCATTTTAAAAAAAAATTTTTTTAACTTATATTTACATTTGCTTTCAAAAATAATCTTTACTAAATCCAGATTAATTGGGGGCAATGGAACATTATGACTGAATTTTAAGAACAAAGTAAGCCTTGCTTTCCATGGCTGAGTCAAGTATAATGCACATATGTTCACTGCATTTTATTTTACTTTCTCTCCTGTCAAAGGCAATATCACATGTCAAACCAAAGCCATGCAATATTTGGCAGTCTTAACTGTAACATTAACAATCTAACCTTATGAATATATGCAATGGTTCATTGAACTCAGTGGGACTTTGAACGGGATGAAGGTTTAAGAATCATTTGCTTACTTCCATTCTTGTTGCTTCTCCTCCTTTCACAATGGGAACAGTTTTGCCTGCATGTATCCTGTATGGTCCAATAGAGTGTCCATTCAGATTGCGGATTGGTTTCACTGTGGCATAAAATAATACAAAGTCATCTCACTCTGCCATAAATACACTTCAGTAACCAGAGTAGTGAATTTGTAGACAATTCTTTTAAAAATGGTACACCCACCTTTTAGAATCTAGGAGTGCATGAAATTCCTGAGTCCTATACTGAATAGGAAAGGTAGTGTGGTATAGTAGTTTTAGCACTGAACTATAACTCTAGAGACCAGGGTTGAAATCCCACAATGATCGTGATAACCCTCTGGGTGACCTCGGGAAAGTCACACTTTCTCAGCCTCAGGAAGGCAAGGGGCAAGCTCCCTCTGAACAAATTTTGCCAAGAAAACCTGTGATAGGTTTGTTTTAGTATGATTACATGTCGGAAATGACTTGAAGGGACACAACAGCAGCAGTGAATAGAAAAATCAGGGTCATTTTAAAAATGCAATTCAAACCTAGGCACAGTAGGAAAGACTGCATCTCCTGCTCTAGACCCCTGAGAAAAGACTTGAAACCCTTCTTTCTCTGATACAGGGGTGGGGCAGCATGGAAAGCATGAAATGCTTGAGATTTACAGAATCTAAAGCTCTCCAACAGTTAGGTATATATGGTATGAATACACATATCCTTATTTGCTTCTGAATTGAGACTACCATATATTCTAGGTGGAAAAAAATTACCTTGATATGTTTTGCCATCAATTTCAACTTCATAAGATTCCATAACTTCTTGGATAGCCTCACCGACATCACAAAGACGAACATCTATTCCAGCGCACTATACATAACACACACACACACAAGAATCCCAGAGTGAAATCGAAGATAAGGATTATTTCTCAAGAAAGTATGTAGATAACTAATGCTACATTTCACCGTGTGAATGTACCTTTATTCCAGTATTAGTTGCATCTTTAACAGCTTGTAAGAGCCTGTCATATTTTGGATTGAATGTGACAGTAAAAGCACAGTCAATGATACGACCTGAAATTAGATATAAATTAAATAAAATCATTTGTCTTCAACTAAATTATCTAAATGTATAAATAAGCAATAGAAAACTCACCACTAACATGTGTTCCAAAATCTATCTTGCAGATATCATCATACTGCAACACAGTTGGATCTCCAGCATTGGGGGTGTAGTGGGCTGCACAGTTATTCAAAGAACAACCCGTAGGAAATGCAAGCCCAGCATTTAAGCCATTCTCTTTGATCAGCTTCCGTGAACAGTCTTCTAATTTTTCACTAGGAAAGCAAATGTCTCTATTACACAATAGGATTTTTTCCAAAGTTTTCTTAGGTATCTAGAAGCTGCATTTTAGAAATTATAAACTGTATGTGTGTGTATTTTCTTTTATTATGTGTACCACTGGCAATATTCTTGCTATGTGAGACTAAAATTTGCTGCCACAAGCACGTAAAAAACAAGGAAGTGTTTTTACTCTAACCAATTTATTAGAACAAAAAGTATGTCGACCACATTCAATTAACTACATGAAGAAAACTGCTGTAACATTTTTGTGCTTACCAGATTTCTATCATTGTCATTCCGGGCTTGATCCAGCTCATAACATATTTCCTCACTTGTCTATGTGCTTCAGCAGCCTCTCTAAAATCATTCCAGATCTCTTCACTTGCTTGATCTAGTGCTCTCTTTTCATCACTTGTGGTTCTCCAAGCAGCAGTTCGCCTTTAATGTTATAACAAAAAGAAAGTCACATGCTTGTCACCTTAGCTTATATTTTAATCTTAGATGAAGGCCCAAAACAGATGGGCCAAACAGAGTGGCTTTGGCCACTTCTGAGCGCGGCGTTTAAACACCTGGAAGCTGTTCCAAGGCTGCCTAAGGCAGCCCAAATCCACTAGCAAAAGGGGCGGATATAATCCACTCCTGCTGGCAGCTCATTCCAGACCATGGCAGCAGCCTGCTTCAGGAGCGGGCCATCCGGTTGCTGCGGTCCAAAACCAATTGCAGCTGGAAATTACTCCTTCCAGGCTGTCTGTTTTATCCCTAAAATATACCTGTATTCGTTTTTTAAATAAGCCCAAAGCATCATGTAAGAGAACATTTAAATATACATCTTTTTTAAAAGTTGAAATGTGAAGAGGAGTTATTCCCTAGCTGTTTGCACTCTATTCAAACTTTCCCTCCCACTAGCTGTCAAGTCCAAAGAAGGGCCACCACTACTCACTGGGGGGAAAAGAGAGAGAGGCAAATCAGATGAAGATATATCTGCCAGGGGAAGGAGGAGGAGGATGCATTTAATCTTAGAGTACACTCTCATTTATTTCTTCCCAGAGCTGAGACCAGCTGGTTAATCATTATCTGAACTGCCCCCCCTCAAAAAAAAAGAAGCAGAAGGATCCCCTTCTGCGATCTGAAAACTGGCAGGGTGAGGAGCAGGACACAAAACTGTAAGGTATAATGTGTTCTACTGCCTCATTACACAGAACAGGCTTTAATTAGACCAACGAAGTATGTATATTCCACATATGATACAAAGCATTTCAAATGGGTTTGGCACTGGTACTGAAAATACATAATGAAGATACAGTGAACTATTTCATGTCTTAATATTTTAGTATATATGTACAGTCTGAAAGCCTGGAGAACTGGTGAGACTGTTTAAGGTGTGCTTGATTCTATTATATATGTACAATCTGAAAGCCTGGAGAACTGGTGAAACTGTTTCAGGTGTGCTTCTGAGTAGTATATAAAGAAACCAATCAACTGGATTGTGCAAGAAAAATGTGTGGGAAGCACAGGCCTAGTAAGGAGATACTTATGTGTATTTTGCTAGTAAAGCCTTTGAACACATACTTAGAATCTGAGTATCAGTACTGAGCTCAGTGTCTTTTCATACAGAACACTATTCCTAGTCTTTTCTTGGGTTACACTTCAGCAACCTAAATCATTTTTGTAAAATGTTCTGTAGTTGCTGTTGTAGTTAAACAAAAGGGAATCCAAACAGGGAGCCTATCTACTGCAAGTGACCTGAAGGTCTACCAGTAACTCAAATTTACCTTCTGTCCAATCTGATGTAGAGTACATAATATAACAAGTCTGGCACTTATAAAAAGAAAGGGGCAATAAAGACTAGGAAATTAGATGAGGCTATCAAAACTGATACTCCCTTAACACATGTGGTTAATGTAGCATTTTAAAACTTTAAGCAAGATACTTACCCATCTTGCGTTGGTGGATACTCACATTCTTCACCTTTTGGAAATATTCCACTGGCAAACAAATCACATATTGGAATAGATGGAGGATCTGTCTGGACTTTAGCTGTTGGTTTAAAACTGTAATTTGTAACTATTATATCATTTTCCAAACAAAAACATTTTTTCAATCTTGTAAGCCTGAGGGCAGGGAACCGTCTGATTAAAAAGATTGTATGTACAGCGCTGTGTACATTACAGCGCTTTATAAATAAAGGTTAATAATAATAATAACAATAATAATAGTAGTAATTTTCTCCCTGAGGTCCCATCCAAATAAAAATAAACCCAGGTATCCACAGATAGCTGATTTTCAGAGTGCCAGTTGTCAAGAAGAGCTCCTCCATTTTCATCTTAGACAAAAGGCCTAGTTTGTGCAAACTTACTATTATTTTTTTAAAAAAACTAACATTCACATATGTTTCAAATGCCCTATTTACCAACACAGTTCCCATGTTTGGATTCTTGTCTCATGTAAACCATTAAGCCTATTTTGTCTTTCAATGTGATAATCATGGACATTCCCATAATAGTATGTATGTGTATGTCTTTATATGTTATTTCTCTGGTTTGTATGATTTGTTATGTATGTTTATTTTATAATGTTTAATAAATCTTTTTAAAAATATGATAATCATGGACACAAATGCATTAGAAAACATCAGTCCAATCCCAGAGTTCACTGTAAATGAACCAGATGGTGCAACCTGCAGTGATTCCTGTATGTCCAGATTGGTCTCTGGACCATGTGCCTTATATTGTGTAAGACCACTGGTTGATCTGGGTCAGGAATAGGAATTGTTTGAACCTCCACATGTTGTTAGATTGTAATTCCAATGATTTCTAGCCAGCATATCCAGCTGTGAAGAATGTTGGGAGTTACATTCCAATAGTATCTGGAGGACTGCATAATTCCTATGTCAGTCTAGGCTACTGTTATGTTCAGCTTGGTTTTAGTCAAGAATTCTCCCAACCTTGTCATTTAAACCTTTTTAACTTGGGATGGGCATGCTCTGAAGCCTGGAGGGCCACATCCACTGATTTTTGTGCCTCTAGAGGGCCCCAGCTGCAGTTGCCTAGAAGGTTCTTTTCTATCTAGCAAACAACACCACAAACAAAGTAGCCAGAAAGAGGACCTGGTGCCTCAAAAAGGCCATGGAACTGCAAGATTCCCAAAGTATAGGGTAATGTCAAAGGTAAACTTCAGACATATGACCAAAATACTGCTTAGGATACATTCATGCAGTCAACACTTACGTCCCTTCTTCTTTTTCTTCTTCTTTTTCTTCTTCCCTGCTGCACCATCACCTTCACCATCGCCATCTATAGGACATAAAAGTTAAAAATAACAAATGATGAAAGTAATTATGTAAATGAAACATAAACAGCCATGCCTTATTCCACAACTGTATGACAAAAAATGGGGCCAAAAGTCTTCAGATCAAACACAATGGCCAAACCTATATTATGGCTATCTGCTAAACCAACAAATAGAACATCAGCTCCTGCCTTCTCTGGTTGGCACATGGGGATAAACCCATCTGTAGTGGATTGCTCAACCAGCCATCCCAGAATGAATTTTCACAGTAAGTCCAACTTCTTAATCTGACCAGGCTTGCCCAAACTGCACATTTGACATATTATAACAACAAAGACTTTCTGCTAGGGTGGCTTGTTGATACAGACATCACAAACCTTTTGCATGATTCCTGCTAGTATCATTTTATGTAGATCACATTACACTAGAATGAGATATACTGTGATGCATTAAACTTCAAGATATATCAGTGTTCTGCACAAGCCAGCTGCATGCTGTTTGGGTGCCTGGCCACAATACTCACTTTCTCCTCTTTGCGAGAACTGCCACCACAAAAGACCCTTAAGAAAAATCTATGAACAACTGGGGCCAATACCTAGAAAATTATCTTTATTTTGAGTATTCTTGGGGCAAGGAAATGGCAATATAAAAAGAAAGGAGGTTGAATGGCAACAGGATTCTTCAGGGAGCTAAAGACAGCAGGCAAATATCAGTTTCCACTTACTTATGGGTTTTTAAAGCTTAAATTCTGGTTTTTAGTTTAAACAATATTTCAAAATCTAAAAAACAGCATTTCAATCTATTGTGTGTGCATTTCCTTAAAATTAGGATTTGACTGTAAAAAGTATAGCCTGGGTGCTGAAATGGCAAAATGTGATAGCTGAAGAAATGTTCTAGATTTTTAAAGGTGTTATTTGTCTGTCCCAGCACATTCTGAAACAAAGATACATTTGATCTTTGAA
This sequence comes from Sceloporus undulatus, assembly GCF_019175285.1. Classification (NCBI taxonomy): domain Eukaryota; kingdom Metazoa; phylum Chordata; class Lepidosauria; order Squamata; family Phrynosomatidae; genus Sceloporus; species Sceloporus undulatus. The sequence continues at coordinate 44,757,811 of NC_056526.1, forward strand.
TAGTCAATGCTATTTAAAAGCGCTGCTCGTTTTAGTGAATTAAAACTGCATCAAATTTCTCTTGCCCTTGAACTGTGCTTAATCCATTTACACTACATCAGAAAAAAAAATTCTGGCATACAATTCATTCATCTACAGATCTGGAAAACTTTCCAACTCTCTATGCTTACCACTGCAAACGCTGGCAATACTGAGTTCAATAGCTTCTGCTATTCACTGATTACAGGGTGTTTTTTTTTCCTGCAGCATCGGTGGTAAAGATGCCAATCAGCAAGCCAAACTATTCAGGCTGCCATGTCCTTGAAGACTGCTGCAAGCTTTTCTGTGGGCTATAACTCCAGTTTCCAACCAAGGCTGCAATCCTAGGCACACTAACTGGGAATCCTCACTACCGGTAATTGAATGGAGCTTTCTTCCAAGTATCATCCTGTATCTCAGCTATGAAACAGCTATATCATTATTACAAAATAGAAAGCAGTAATTATCTCTCTAAAAAATCTTCAAACTGGTCAACAAATACAAAATCTTCTGTTGCTATTATACTTTAAAAACCATCCATTCTTTCTTGAGAATTACACAAAACTATGTAAAAAATGAAATTCAGAACTACCCTCTACCCAATCACCATTTAACATAAATTGTTGAAATATATCACAATTGGCCTAGCTTTTAAAGCAGGTTTTATTGTTAATAGTAACTTCTGATACTGTTCTTAGTTTCTTCCACCACTTTGGCACCAGTCCTAATAATCATTTAGCAGTCACAATGTTGCCAGTTATAGGAAGCTGAAGTAGTAAACAGTTCATTAAATATTGGGTAACTCAACTGACTTAAGTCCCATCAATTTCATTAATTCTGTTCTAAGCACAACTAAGATCCGGACCAGACAGGCAAAAAGCAGCAGCATCTGGCCGCTTTGGAGGAGTGGCAGTCAAACGACATATGCCTCCAATGTTGCCCAAAGCCACACTGGTCATTTGGACCGGAGCAAAGGCCAATCCAGCTTCTGGTGGTGCAGGTTGGGTCCTGTGACCATGGCCCACTTTTACAGCAGGCCATGCAGTTGGTGCACACACAATACGGCAAGATTCAGATTCAGGCCACTCTTCTCACCCATCTGCTCTTCTCACCCTGCAATTTCACCACACATTACACTAACATGAGCCACAGGAAATTTTAGGCTCATACGCCCTTCTGACTCCTATATAGCTGCAAGGATATCAGAGAGCTTCCATTTTAGATTACATGCAATTCAGTATTATGTTAAACTGTATTTTGTCATGGCTATCATTATTTGAAAGAAGACAACTTTGTAAATCACAGTATAAAGGTAGCTTGTTTCAACTAACCAAGGCCTATGATTTGTTCAGACAACATGGTAAATTAAGACTTCTGAACTTGCTAATACCATGTGAGGATATGGGACACGTGTGCCTGAGGCTCACTGTAGATCATTCTTATTATGCGTATTATGCATTAGTTCAAAGGTAAAGAAGCTGTGATTTTTCAAATACTATTGGACACCAACTGTCACCTTCCTGGAAACATGCTGGGTCTGACGAGAGTTGGATTCCAACATAATTTGGAGGGCCACACTTTCCCAACTTCTTGTTTACTGTGACATACATGCATTGCTCTTGTCCAAAACCAATCAATATATGTTGCAGGGAAACAAAATTTGGCCTGTTTTCTAGGCTTTCAAATAAAAGCTGTTGTCTGTTATCAGATATATAATCTCTAATAAGAAACTCTAAGACAGAGTGAACAAAATATAATTTCAGAGATAACGTCCAATACTAACTGAACTATCATGCCCCATATACACAAGCTTTTATCCTTAGTCCAGAAATGCCTTTTACAAGTGTTATGGGCTTGTTACTCCCATTCTGGGAGAAAGATGGGACACAGAATCATACGAGTCAGAAGACACCACATAAATTCAATAAATAAACAAACTGTCACTCAAAATTTCAGTCCCACCTTCTCTATTATGTAGCTTTTCAATACTCTAAATACTGTATATGAACAGTAGTAAGCAGGTTTGCTTGTGTACCTCTGACTAGATTGGGTTCACCAACTGCAATGCTACACTTGTTCACATCCCAGAAAAGCGGTACCCCAGTTTGGCAATTATAGAAGTAGGAAAAGACCATAAGGGCCATCCCGCCAAACCCTCTGCCATGCAGGAATACACAATCAAAGCACTCCTGACAAATGGCCATCAAAGCTATGTCTAAAAAACTTCAAACAAAGAGAAGAAAAATCTACACAGTTACTTTATGGAAGGGGTAGGTATCTGCATGGAAACCAAGGGACAATTGCCCTAAAGAGATCCCCTGCAAGCTACTGCCACTACAAGTCCAAATACTTCAGTTTTCAACTTTAGTCCTTCTGAAAATGGTGACCAAGAGTGACATTGCATCACTTCTTGTTGCCATTCTGAGTAGGACTGCAACAAAAATTGAAGCATTTGGGCTAGTGGCGGGTTGCAGAGTGGATGTATTGGTGGACAGAGGGCATATCACCAAGAAGTATCTTTCCTAATTGGAGTAATGCCGTAAAATACTCTACAAACATTCTGAACATTAATATTTACATGTTACAGAGGCATAGACTATACTTGCCTTCATCATCTTCATCTTTTTCCTTTTCCTCCAATGTCTGTTTATCCAACTGTTTTGTTACCTCATCAAGAGCCTCCGACTCTCTCTCGGTTTCTTGTTGTCCTGTTTGCAAAATAAAGAGGTGGTTTAACACTGATGCAAAAGGCTTGTGGCAACTTTAATATGCTTTCAATACAGTACAGTTTACATTTATTTTAACTGATCTACAACGCTCTCTATCCCTGTATCAACACTGCATATAAATCGTGAAATTAATTCAAGAATGACCATTCATCCCCTCCTTCATCCTTAGAACAGATGTCAAATGGTCCTGAATGGAAACCCATTCATCCTTGTCTTTATAGTCAATATAAACTGTTTTAGCTTAACGGTTTATTAACCATAACACCCAAGTCCTGGCCACAGTGATGTAGAAAAACTAGACAGCGACACTATTTTCTGGACTCCTTCCCTCTCCAACTCTTTCATACTGCAGACAGATGAGGGACCCACTCTGAAAAAACCTATTTTGTATAGTAAGAGTGAATAATTCAAACGCAACATGCCAAATCTCCCACCCGCTTACACATGAACTTCCATGTATATGCCTGCTACTATCCTTAGATGGCAGCGTTACATTTGCTGCTTTATTTCCCAAGATCTTCCACACCCAACATCCAGTAACAGCACTGCACCTTTCAACTCTGGGAGATGGAGCACTCCCTCACAGGAGCTTTTCTGTTTCTAGTGTGTTGTTGTTGTTGTTGTTGTGTGCTTACAAGTCTTTTCCAACTAGGGGTTTGATTCCCAGCTGAGGCATGAAACCCATTGGGTGACCCTGGGCACCTCAGGAGAAGGCAACAGCAGCAAACCTCTTCAGAACAACAAGGTGATTCTATCACAGGGCTTTCTTGGCAAGACTTGTTCAGAGGGAACAGTTGCCCTTTACCTTCCCCTGAAGCTGAGAGAGTGTGACTTGCCCAACGCCACCCAATGAGTTTCTGTAGCTGAATACAGATTCAAACCCTGGTCTCCAAGAGTGTAGCCCAGCGCTCAAAGCAAGGCTCTCAGGCTTTTCGTTTTAGCTACATATAGGACCCTGGCAACCTATGGCTGGAAGCAATACTGACTCAGGCAGTGGACATTGTAACCACAAATCCCCAGCAGATGCTCCGTTCCCACGCCTGCCTTCCTCCACCAGCTCCAGACAGAGGTCCTCCTTTCCCAGGACATGCCCTACATTTCGACCTTCTGTCCAGGAGGAATTCCAAAATCCCAGTCCAACGTTGTACATTTTTCTTGAATGCCCTCCATTTTGTGGTGCCTTGTCCTCCTTTGCAGTTGGGACATGTGGTCGCCTCGGGCTTTCCCTCAGGATGACCAGATGTCCTCCATTTCGCCCTTCTGTCCAGGAGGAATTCACAAAATGTCCCCCATCTTAAGGACGAATAAGGAGCATGGATTTACATGTATAGGGGTGACACAGAAGGCGGTGATGAGGAGCAGAGACAGTGGGACCTGATGTCCTCACCACAAAGGAGGACAAGCCACCACAAAATGGAGGACACCCAAGGAAAAATGTTATTGTTATTATTATTACTCTGATACACAGTGTTTGTTACCCTTTACTTGGCCATTGCCCTCCACTCCATTTCTTTTTCTTAAACAGTAATAATAACAATAATAAAGCTTTTATTTCTGCCAATCAAAGCGGCTTGCAACATTTGGCCCCGCTTTAACTCTCTTTCTGGCTCCATTTTGAGAGCCATCCCCTTCCCAGCCTCGCTGCCTCCTACCAGAGCCGGCCGCCTTGCCCTTCTTCTTCTTCTTGCGCTTCTTCTTGGCGCCCTCTCGCTCGTCCGGGTCCAGGAGGAGCAGCTCCCCGTTCAGGTGCTTCTCCTTCTCCTCCTCTTCCTCGGGGCTGCCTCCTCGCTCCGCGCCCGCCATGTTGCTGCGGCCGCCTCCCCCGACGCTCTTCGCGACAAGAAGAAGACAGACAGAGGCAGAGAGACGGAACAAGGAGAGCAGAGGGAAGGGCCGGCGCTCTGGCCGGGAGACTCTATGGTGCAGCGCTAGAGCATGACGGGAAGGGTGGAGGAGGACTCGGCGCCAAGGGAAGGAGGAAAGGGGCGTGGCGAGGAGGGCGTGCGCAAGAGAGAGCGCTACTACCAGCCCCGCCCATAGCCCCGCCCCCTGCGCGCGCCCCAGGGAGAAAGGGAGGAGGGGCGGGGCGAGGAGCGCGTGCTCAAGAGAGAAAGAAAGCGGCCAGCCCCGCCCCCGCTATTTAGCCCTCAATGCGCAGGCGCGGGAGGGGCTTGGGCCTCACTGTATATATACAAGGAATTGTGGGAACTGTAGTTTTGTGAGAGACAGTCTCTGTCAGAGCTTTGGTGCCAAAATAATAATAATAATAATTATTATTATTATTATTATTATACTGCCTTTCCAAAGGCTCAAGGTGGTTGAAAAAGTTACATAAACAAATCCATAAACGATTTACATAAGCAAATACTGTACATAAAATACCTAAACGATATATAATGTATACAAACTAAGATTCCATCCCTCATCCCTTAACTAAAATACAATCATCAAATTACAATTTAAATCCATAGAATCATAGAGTTGGAAGAGACCGCAAGGGCCATCCAGTCCAACCCCTTTATTCTGCCATGCAGGAACTCTCAAAGCATCCCCTGTGACAGATGGCCATCCAGCCTAAAGACCTCCAAGGAAGGAGACTCCACTACACTCCGAGGAAAGAGTTTGTTCCACTGTCGAACAGCCCTTACTGTCAGGAAGTCCCTCCTAATGTTGAGGTGGAATCTCTTTTCCTGTAGTTTGCATCCATTGTTCCGCATTCCAGTCTCTGGAGCAGCAGAAAACAAGCTTGCTCCCTCTTCAACTTGACATCCTTTCAAATATTTAAACAGGGCTATCATATGACCTCTTAACCTTCTCTTCTCTGGGCTAAACATCCCCATAGGACATGGTTTCCAGACCCTTCACCATTTTAGTCGCCCTCCTTTGGACACGCTCCAGTTTCTCAATGTCCTTTCTGAATTGTGGTGCCCAGAACTGGACACAGTATTCCAGGTGGGGCCTGACCAAAGCAGAATAGACTGGCACTATTACTTCCGTCAGTCTAAACTGGACTTCTGAGTAATCACTTACATTTCTATCTTTATTTACATTAAAACCTTTTTGTTTTTCTTAATGGTTGCATTTATATCCTGTCTTTCTTCCAGTGAGCTCCAGAGAATACCCAGCCTTTCCTTTCATCTTTTCTAGCAAACTTGATGTAACTCAGGCTGAGAAAGACTAGATCAAGGTCACTCTGAGAGATTTGCAGTTCATTTGGGGGCTGGAAGTTGGATCTCTTGAGTGCCAGAGTTCAACACTAATCACAAAATTGGCTTTTGTGTTTTGTGGTATAAGAATTGTTAAGCGATGACTACAACGCTAGCCAAAGTACCTGGCTTTGCATGAGCTCGCATGTGTGCATTATAGATATGTTTTTATTGATTGCAATCCATCATACATTTGTAAGAAGCTTGTCATAATAAATCTGTTGTGATTTTAAGGCTGCAGCGCTACAAAAACCATTAAATTAAACTTAGCGAGGCTTCGGAACAAACATGTATTTGTTGTGTACTTTCAAATATTTCCTGGTTTAGGGTGATCCTAATCACAGGGCTTTTTTCTTGGCAAGATTTATTCAGAGGGAATTACTTTTGCCTTCCTCTCAGGTTGTGAGAGTGTGACTTGTCCAAGGGCACCCAGTTAGTATCCATGGCTGAGTAGGGATTCAAACACTGAAAGACCTGGTCCTAATCCAACACTTAAATCACTACAGCACAATGGCTCTTAGACACATATAGGCTTGTGCTATAAATTATGACAAAGCTTACTACGAAACAAATTTATTCATCTAAACCTCTTGGAAATTCTTTCCCTCACCCAAAAAAATGACTTTAAACATTTTCCTCCTGTGCTTGCTGGTACATAACTTAAATCCCTTTAATTTCAGTAAGTTTATTGTGTACATCTAAACCTGGATTTCACCAAACACTTCAGTATAACCTTACCAAGATGTTTTTGGAAAATATAGCCAACAACGCAAGCTATCCACTGCTTAAGCAGCTTCAGCCATTCCTGTCCTATAGCACTTTCACCAGAAATCAGCTTAGTACTGCTGTTATTGTTAACTTCAGTCAAGCTGAGTTCAATTTATGGCAACCGGGCCCTATTCCCACTTGTGGTTTGGCTCTGGAAGGCCCTCTCCCAAATCTCTCTGTTAGCAAGTGCCCACTACAAAAATTGGGGCATTTTAACCCGAATGCCTTCTTACAGAAATTAGGTTTAACATGAAGGCACCTGCTGTCAATCAAGTGATCGCCATAGGTGACGTTTGCAGCACTCATTGGGGCATTGGAAGTATGCTTCCCCCTCCTTTTTTCTTTAAAGAGCCAGGCACAAAATGCACCAAAATGCGCACATTTTGACAGATTTAAAAACCTCTTGTGTGTGTGTGTGTATGTGTGTGTGTTGTGATGCATTTGGGTCAGTGCAGGTTATGATCTGCCCTTGGCCCCATTTTCAGCCCCAAATGCAAGCTAATGCATCCTGTATCCCCCCTCCTTGCCACCCCAGAATGCCTCTTACACATGTAATAATAATAATAATAATAATAATAACAACAATAACAATAATAATAATAAATTCCTCACCTCGGAAATGTCAGAAAAGGATGCGATTGCCATGCATTCTTTTTTGCTCTTAAAAGCAATTCAGGGCTACCCCTGAATTCCTTAGGGACAGTAGCAAAAGCATGTATCATTTTGCCAATTGGCCAAATTGACAAGAGCAACAAATGTAACATTCAGATTGTAGCATTCATTCGCAAATCTTGCCCTTTGCAACATTTCCCCTTTGCTGGAAACCAGCAAATGCAAGGAAAAGGGAACAAGCTGCTAGCCACTTTCTATCCATCTATATATCTGCCTCAAGAAAAAAACATGCACATATTTTGTCAAAAATGATTTTAAAATATATAAAAAGGGGAGGGGGGAAGGTGCCTGATGCGAGCTCCGTTCAAGCCCTGCCTTTGACCTGAACTGAACTGATCCTTTTCCTCCTGCTTACATTCTCTTCAGAGGAGCTTTGCCATTGCCTTCCACTGAGGCTGAGAGAGAGTGACCTGTCAGTTCCAACTGACCCATGGAATCAATTGGAAATAAAAGGGAAATGCAGCGCAGGCATTCTGACTGTAGCATCCTCATATAACACTAATAATAATAATAATAATAATAATAATAATAATAATAATCCAGGAGCAAGAGGAAATTGAAGTAGCACAAGCAAGCACACAGACATGTCACCCAAAAAGTAATGCGCATAAATTGTCAAAAATAAAAGAGGCTCCTTCTACAGCCTGAGTTCCCTACATCCCTCCTCTGGCTTGGCCACTCAGCCCAATTTCCTTTGACAATCCTCCTCCTCCTCTTTCCTTCTGACCCTCCCCTCTCTCTGAGCTGCCCTGGTTCCTTCATCTTCCTCCTCCTGCTCCATTATAGAATGCCCCCTATGGCTCCCTTCTTCCCGCGGTGCCTTCATCCTCCTCCTCCTCCTCCATCACTTTCTCCACTCCCCCCCTCCCTCCCTCCCTCTGACAGCCCTTTGCAGCCCCCGTCAGTCACCCAGATTTCCCCTTTTAGCCTCCTGTCACCCTTTGCCTCCTGTCAGATTCCCCTTTTTCCTTCGGCTCTTTCTTCCTCCTCCTCCCCCTCCCCTCTGATGAGGGGAGGGAATGCTCTGGCCTCTGCCCGCCCTCTGACCTTAATCCCTCCCTGAATTTGCCCCGATCATAATCGGGGGCAAGTTCATATTTTGCGGAACCTGGGTCTTTTCAGAAAAGACGGATTTTAGCCCGAATCTCGATCCCCCGCGCTAATTGGCATTTCCTTGTGCAAGCCTCGACATGGATTGTGATAGAATCGGGCCCAATATGAACTTCACATGGAAGGGTCTATTTCAAAACTGGGATAAAAGGTGATGTGAATGGGCCCCTCATGAAGGAGACACTTCCAAGTCATTCTATCATCAACAGCCCAGTCAGGTCTTATAGACTCAGGGCTGTGGCTTCCTTGGCTGAGTCTGTCAATCTGGCATGTGGTCTTCGTCTTTTCCTACTGCCTTTTAGTATGCCCTGTGTTTTACTTTGCTTGGGTCCAACTACTTAGATTAAAAGTTCAATCGTCTTGATAGAAGAAAAGACAGGAAGGAAATGTGTTATACAGCTTTCATTAATAAATGTAGATGCAGTCTAAGGTGGCATAAAGGACAGATTCACTGAATCTTCATTCAGTGCAACAAGCAATAACTTTAATGTTCTGTTTTCCCATCCAGCAATGAGTCCATATCCATAGCTCTCTGGTCATTTGATCCTTAATTTAACAGATAATCACATCCCTTGATGTGAGTGGAGGGATGGGGTACTCAGATGAGTTAAGACTCATGCATAACACGGATGACTGGAGCTGGATTTGGAGAGTTATTTAATTTAAGAAATAATTTTAATAAAATGAAAAACGTTATTGCCAAGTGCCTACCAAGCTGTTCTGAAGCCAGACAAGTGCTGTGTGCCCACGGGAAAATTAGTGACCACAAGTCACTAGCCAGGGAAATAAGTGCAGCCACAGCCAAATGGACCAAAACAACTTCTATGATTGGTGGGGCAGGGAGGAGATAGAAATCCTGTAAGCTCATTTATTGATCAGTATATGTGATGCAGGGAAATAAAGGCTGGAAAAGGGGAGCATTTTACTTTTTATTGAGGACATTCCTACATGTGGCTTTTAAACCACGATTATGCTGAGGAAGGAGCCATTTTAGTGTGTAGTTGATCCAGGTTCATTTAGGTGGGTAATAATTGGGAATATTTCTAGAAACGATTTGTTGTTGTTTTTAATGATACCAAATGTAAAGTCCTACTATTGTAATTTGAGGAAATGGGCAGGCATGCAGTAGAAAACATTTTAAAACTTATTAGTTTAGCCTTGTAGGGAAGCAGCACTGAAATGTTGAAAGCCTTCTGCACTTCAGTCCTGAATAAATCCACTTAATTTGGCATGAAGGTTTCATTCCTTTTCATTTTATTACAGTTACACTATGTTTGTCACAATGTCTCAATGATGGACTACATCTGATTGTGATAAACTAGAAAGTTGTGTTAAGGATATAAAGATTATGATGACTATTGTGAGCAGATGCAAGAACGCTTATATTAAGATCTGTGAAAGTTTATGACCACTGTCACAAGAATTCCCTGATTCTGTATCCAGGAATTTCCCATTTCTATATCTCATTCCATCTGTACAACTATGTACCTGTATATTCATACCCATGCCTTGAACATTTTACTCCTTCAGTGCATCTGAGAAAATGGGTTGTCATCCACAAAAACTCATGCTAAAACAAATAAGTCTTAAAGGTGCCACTAGACTCACTGTCTTTCTGTCCTTTTTAAAAATAACCAAATCTTTGCTTTAATTGGAATGTATTTCTAAATAATGTTCAGAGTCCAATGCAGTTAAGCATACATATTAGTGCCTGTTGATTTCAGTGGGGTTTCGCACAAGACTGCAAAGAATTGTGGCCTGTATGCTTTAAGAATACTCCTTTTGAAAGCTAAAACGTGGCTGAAGGAAAGAGCATGGCTGAATACAATCCACAACATATGGTCACCAAGCAACAGGCCTTTAAAACAGTGTGTTGACAGACTCATTGCCCTCACAGAGATTCAGTAACTTTTCACTTCCTTGGAAGAGGCAGTTTTGACATGAATAATTTTGCATTACTGACTAAGCAAGTTTGGGAAAAACCTGTGTCAGGGTACGTATGTCATTATAATACGACTTTACTGCAGTCTCTACAGAATCATAATTAACAAGGGAGATTTGAGAAGACAGAGTCAAATGTCTTTTCTGTGTGGCAGATAGCAATGGTATAAAGAAGTTAATTATTTATATCAGCCTAAAGAAAAGATTGCACAGGAAGATACTGTTTGTATTCAGTTCATCATAATAGCCTGTTCCAATCTTTGCAGACATATATGTATTTTGTATAGCATGCGGATGTGTAAGTGTTGTGCTATACATCTAAATGCAGGGAATAAATAGTATTAGTAACCTCATTTGACAAATATAAAGACTGTGATGATGAGACAAAGTATTCTGTCAATTAAGTGATTTTTGAACTTAAACTATTTTATACTACAGTGGTGCCTCGGGTTACGAAATTAATTCGTTCCGCGGCCGCTTTCGTAACCCGAAAAGCCTTCGTAAGCCGAAAACCCATAGGCGCTAATGGGGAAAAGCCGCGATTTCGTGTGAAATAGCGCCGAAAAGCACCAAAAAATTTTTCGTAACCCGAAAAAACATTCGTAACCCGGAACAATTATTTCCTATGGGATTTTTTCGTATCCCGGAAATTTCGTAACCTGGGTATTTCGTATCCCGAGGTACCACTGTATTTCTGAAGTTAAGAGGTTTACATCGGGATGAACACTTTGTTACTAATGTCTATAAACTACAGTGATCAGCTAAAATACTGCTTACTTCAGAAGAGTTCCAGAGAACAAACAGTGCAGTGCCTCATTTTTAAAGAAGAAGCCAAAACTGTGAGCAAACCTTTGAATCTTTCAGAATTCTTTATCATGCTGGATGTCAAATAAAACAGGGCCAGGGAAAGGCTGACGGGATGCTAATAAATAAACATCATTAAAAGGGGAGGGGAGGACACAGATCAATTTTTATTTGCTTCTATGTTTGGATTGTTGTATACTTAATGTAAAATCTAGTCAACCCTAATCCAGTAAGGAATTAAAAGTATGCCTACTTTCCTGGGAGTAAACCATATTCAATTTAATAATACATGATTTGGATGATCTGGGATGTGGCTCAAGTTTGCTAAGATTTGGAGGGGGTGTATGTCTGGGAAATTGATTTATCTTCTGTGAAAGGTAGCTTCTAGTAGTTATTTATTATTATTATTTTTACAATTTTCAGGTTTAGATATATATTTGCAAATCCTATGCAAACTGGTGCACTCTTCTAACTTATTTTTCTGTTGTGCATACCCACTTTTGGGGAATGTGTAAGTAGGAAGAGAAATTTAGACACTGCACATAATGGGCCTTACTTAAAAGTTCAGAAACAATGAAAGCATTTTATCTGTTGTTTTGTTCATAATATTATATAATGTTAAGTGCAGAATTTTACAGAGAACAATGGCTGAGTCACTGGAACACGAACCTGTATATTTCTTTGACCAGGTAATTTCTCTGTTCATGTTTAATTATTTTTTATTGCTTTCTCCAAAGTTACTAAGGATCTACTCAAAGTATATATTTTATTTTAGCCAAACCCCAAAAGAAAATGGGATAAGAAAAAGAAACCAGGAGAACAGCTAGGTGATTTAATATCGGGCAACACAAATCCTCTTGAAAGTAGGAGCTCTTACAGGTAAAAGTACTGTCATATTGTTTTCTACTTGATAATATGTCATGGGCCCATTCCCACTTACCGGAAGATCCGTTTCCTGAACCGATTCCTGAAACCGGTAATGAAAAAACGTAGTTTCCACTATGTTTGCACCAATTTTAGGAATCGGTTCAGGAATCGGCAAGTGGTGGGGGGCAGCTTGTTGGCTTGTCCCGTTTCTAGCCTCTCTTGGCCCCAAAATCCCTGGTCCAGCCTCCTTACCGGCTTCTTTGGCCACTGACCGGCTTCCCTGCGTCTTTTTAAAAATTTCTCGTAGCCAGAAAGGCCAGAAGGAGGTTGCAGAGAAGCCGGGGGAAAGCTGGGAAGAAGGCCACAAGGTTTCCGGCTGTTCTGCAACCTTTTTCCAGCCTCCCCGGCTGCAGGAAATTTTTAAAAAGATGCAGGGAAGCCATTTAGTGGCCAAAGAAGCTGGTAAGGAGGCTGGACTGGGGATTTGGGGGCCAGGAGAGGCCAGAGATGGGATGGGATGGGCTGGCAGTGTGGGAACCAGGGCGTGAATCCGCCTGGTTCCCACTTGGGCTGAATCGATTTATTTGAAAACACTGCAAAAAAACCCACTGCAAAAACCCAGAGTCTTTTTGATGTGGGTTAAATGGGCAAAAAAGGGCAGAAAGCATGCCCCCCCCCTTTCTGAATTGATTTCTAAAATCCGATTCAATGGGAACCATGCCTCTTTAACCCGGATCCTGATTCCAAAGGCCCCATTCATACTGGCCTAAAAGACATGGAGGGAACTGGGATGATCCGGATGCCCCTCCCCCGAATCGCTCCGTTAGCAAGTGCCCACTACAAATTGAAATCGAATGCATTTTGACAGAAATCGAATGCATTCTGTAGTCTGCTGGCGAGGTGGCCGCTGCCAATCAAGCTATCGTCATGGTGACGTTTGCAGGGCATCAGGGGAAGTGTCCTCCCTTTTTAAAGAGCCAGGCACAGGGGTTTCAGCGGCTGAAGCAGGGAGAGAGATGCCCAGGCAGAGGATGGGATTGCCATGCTTTTTTTTTTTTTTTTTTTTGCTTTTAAAAGCAACATTAGCTTTCCCTTTGCTTTCCTGCTGTATCTGCTCAAGAAGACAAATCATTCGCATATTTGCTCAAAAAAAATTGGTAAAAATGTAACATTGATTGTTTGCAACATTTGTAGCTTCTCCCTCTGCAGAAAGCAAGTGCAAGCCTGGCTCCATCTGCCTCTGGAATATAAACCATGCGCATGTGTGCTCAAAAAAAATTGTTAAAAATAAAACATACATTCTGGAATATAAACCATGCGCATGTTCGCTCAAAAAAAATTGTTTGAATTTGAAAAGGGGGGGGGGGAGGGTTGCCTGACATGAGCTCCGTTCATCCTCCTGCAAGGGAAGGAATGCCCAGCGACAGAGGGCTTTGGGCAGGGGATGCAGGGAAAAGAGGCTCCTAAAGAATGCCTTCCCTTGCTCCCTTCTTCCCAGGGCTCTTTCCTCCTCCCCCTCCCCTCCGATGAGGGGAGGAAATGCCTTGCCCTTTGCCCACCCTCTGGCCTAAATCCCTCCCTCAATTTGCCTCGATCGTGATCGAGGCCAAAGTTCTCATTCCCAGGACCCGGGGTTTTTAAAAAGAAACGGTATTTGCGCCGATTTCAAAAGACCCGCGCTAGGGGCCATTTAACACGGAACGGATGTGCAAGCCCCGGATTCGCTTGTGTGAGATTCGGGGTGAGTAGGAACTTCATGTGATTGAATCGGTTTCAGAACCGATTTTTTTTGTAATGTGAATGGGCCCTAAATGTAGTTGATTCAGCATGAAAAACTGTATTGTCTTATGCAACAAGCAAATCTCTGCTCCAGATCTTCTGAGACTATACTTTCTTTCTTACTGCATAGCTGAGTCATTGGAAGGAAGCATCTGCTAAGTCTGGCCTACAAATAAAATAAGTCAATGATTAAGGGCACACAAATCATTCTCAGGTTCTCGCTTGATTTATTACGCTCCTTTGGAATAATACTTTTGTGAATCACCAATAAATTGGTAAAAATTCTAGAAGTGGTTATTAACCTTTTGACATCTCCATGTAAAATTATTGGCTTAACAGATCAGGTTGCAAGACTGTTAAACACAGTGCAAATTAAAATATCTTTTTTTGTGTAGCTGAGTTGAATATAAAAAGCTACTACTGCTTTCAGGAGGAAGTACACAATTCTTACTTATTTGAGAGTTATCATTCATTTCAGCCATCCTCAAAACATACTTAGGTATGTCTGAAGCTTTTCTAGACCTGAGCTGTTTCCCATGCTCTCATATATATATATATATATATATATATATATATATATATATATATGCCCCAAACACACTTATTGGGACCCACCTAAACCCTAAATTAGGATATATATTTTAAAAAACTCTTTTGCACACACACACGAAAAACCACCCCAGAACAATAACATTAACTTGGGTTACAAATTGATTATTTTAGTGGCAGAAATGTGGTTTCATCACGTTAAAAGCAGGATATTTTGTTTGTTGTGCACACTCCATTGCCAGTGCTATTCCACCTCTGTTCCACTATTTTAAAAGTACTTGTGAAAAGGACCGTATGTACTCTTCATCTCTAAAGTATCCTTTGTATATATCCTGGAATTGCAGACAAAATCTTAGTTTGAATTATAGGGCATAACTTATTTGTTTTTTCCACCTGTAGGAATCCTGGATGTATAGGAGAGCGAATGGAAGGAAGTGATACTTTAGTGAAAAGCAACATAACAAAGCAAATTTCAGTTTTTCCTCCAAGTTCTGACCCTTTGATTTTCCGAACAATCTGCGAGGACCCTTCTGATCAGCCTTCCCACATACTTTCACACTCACTTATAAAAGAAACTCTACAGTCAGCCTCATTGGATAAATATAAATGTATAGCTGTTACCATATTACAGGAGCTGGAAGATATGATGAGATGTTTTTCTAAGTACAAGATTATTTTACCGCAGGGGATTTTAAATATTTTGAACTGGAAAGAGCTTGCTGAAGATGCATGGTATAATAAAAAATATTGCCAGGGGCCAAGATACAAAACTATAAAACCGGGAAGAACGCAGGCATCAGAGGAGTCCAGTAGATTGTTGTCCACCTCTGAATATACGGATGATGATATGGCAACAGATATCAAAAGGAGAAACAAAATACTTGCTGGTTTTCCTACTGATGTTGTAAAAGGATCAGAGAATCCTGTGCCTCTGTTGAACAAACGTAAGGAGAAATTACTGGTTTCCCCTATTCTGGTGTCACATAGCAGCTGATTGAATAGTTGGTCCAATACACTATTCAATAGCTCTAAATTTTATACCTTTATACCAAGCCATAATCACTAGAGGAAATAAACTTATCACTTGTGATTAATTGAGGAACCTTGCTGGAGAACTTTATAAAATGTTGTTTTATAAGCTGATGCTAGATGGATACGGAAACTTAGAATAAAACTAAAAAGAAGCTAGGCAGTTTTTCAAATCATTGTTTAAACTTCTGTTTCCTAATAATGGTGAGTGAAAATGAAGTCATGGCTATATATTCATCTAAGAGAGTTACCGGTAATCTGTATCCCAAGCACTTTGTTCAGTAAAGTTAACAGCACAGAAACTCTCGGTCTGGCTATTTAACTACCCCTTTGTAAGATGGTAATTAAAACAAAATAATAGGTGTATATGTTATAATAGAGTGCTTTTTGGTTTCTTCTGTCTCTTGTTTAGCTGTAGTTTCACAACAAGATGCCAGTGATTCATCTGCTACAATCAGTTTTTCTCTGTCCTCAAAAGTGTGCATGGAAAGAGGTATGGCCTATGCTTTCATTTTAATTAGATCAAGTTGATACTGTAGTTAATGGCATAGCTTTTTTAGGTGGCGATAGTTCTGACAATTGGAAATGAAAAATGAAATACATAGATACTCTTCTTTTAAAGAATATGTGGTACATTGTGAAGCGAGTGGATAAAATTATTTTATTCATACTAAACTCCAACCTAGGAAGTAATAGCTTTGGCCATTTATTGAAATTTAATCAATTATCTGCCACTTAATCTAGCAAGTAAATATTTAGTTCAAAGATATAGCCATGTTAGTCTGTAGAATCAGTAGATAGAGAGATCTTGTAGCACCTTTGAGACTAAGGGGCTGGACAGATGGCCCCGAAAGGGCAGGCTGGAGCTGCCGGTTTTTGTTCCCAAGGGATGCCACAGCAGCCAAACTGTGCAGCGTCCCTCCACACCAAAAACAACCTGAAAAAGCTGGGTTCTTTTAAGTTTTGCAGTGGATGTTACAAGTACGCCATTGGCGCACTGTGCCACATCAGTGGTGTAAGTGACATGCAGCGACGTCTATACACTGTGCGTCGCTTACATCATGATGGCAGGCCCTGTGTGGATGGGAGGTCGCCATCATCGCATCGCTGTTACGTGCTAGGGTTTGGGTGTGTGTGGTTGGTGCACGCTCCCAAACCTTAGAATTGGAGCTGGCACACTGTTTCCCACCCATTTGTCTTGGGCCTAACTGAAAAAAAGAAATTGGCAGCATGAGCTTTCATAGACTTCAGTCTACTTATTTTGAAGTCTACGGAAGCTCGTGCTGCCAATTTCTTTCTATCATTATTTAGTTAGTCGATAGCACATATAACGCATACATTTTATATCTGTATATAATCTCAGACCAGATATAACTTGTATAAGACATGCTCAGTCCAAAATAATGACTGAAGACATGCAATCTCATCCACTTTTCCTCATGGATGTGGCTTTTTTCAGTGAAAGGAACTGAGAAATTATTAAGAAGTAAGCATCACCACTTTATGCTGTTCATTTTGTTCAAGACCATTGGCTCGACCTGTAAAGACAAATCATTATTATTCCTATTTTAGAGATGGAGATGGAGTAGAAGATAATTACCCACAATTCCTAAAAGTAGTCTATCCCAATCTAGTGCCCTCCAGATATGTTCAGCTACAATTACCATCATTACTAGCTTCCATGGTCTTTTTAATAAGGCTAGAATATTGGTGGATGATGTAGAATGTACACTGACATCATCCATATCCCATTTCTGACACTCTCTCATCAGATGATTATGAGAGATCCATACCCCAACTGAACTTGCTACCCATTCTTTACAAGTGTCTTAACTGATATGTATTACTTTGATTAACTGGAACCATTTAAACCTCTTGGAATATAAGATTTTTGTGTCAGCCCAATGATTTGAGATTTTTATTTTCTTTAAAGGTTGGGTTTCCCAGCATTCTGATTGTGATACCAAAGACCTAGAATGGAAATTACCATATATCTGGGCAGTGGAGAGACTACAACTGGCCAAGATCCAAATGTACTTAAATGGAATGTACTGCTATGGCTTGTTTCTTGTTGTTGTGATTAAGTTAACCCTACATTTGTCTGTTGTGTTTAAAAAATAAGATAGTCACAGGTAATCAGAGATATTGCAAGGTGAGTTCAGTTGCCAGTTTGGAGACATACAGTGCAATCCTATCTGTGTAAGTCAGAATCAAGCCCCACTGATTTAAATGGAGCCATCTCCTAGGTAAGTATCTATAGGAGTGCAACATCATATTCCACCTGCCTCATGCAAATATGCAGGCCTGCTGATAATTTCTCAACTGAATAAGGATGGTGCGAAGGCACCAAACTGAACCAGCTGTATAGACTGAAGCTTCTCTGAACAGTGTCGGCTAAGATCCAAATGTATTTAAATGGAATATACTGCTATGGCTTGTTTCTTGTTGTTGTGATTAAGTTAACCCTAAATATATCTACTGTGTTTTTTTTTAA
Organism: Sceloporus undulatus; assembly: GCF_019175285.1. Taxonomy (NCBI): domain Eukaryota; kingdom Metazoa; phylum Chordata; class Lepidosauria; order Squamata; family Phrynosomatidae; genus Sceloporus; species Sceloporus undulatus. The sequence continues at coordinate 44,775,777 of NC_056526.1, forward strand.
AAAAAAGATAGTCACAGGTAATCAGAGAAATTGTGAAGTCAGCTTTCATGGCCGGCATGCATAGTTTTTTGTGGGTTTTTGGGCTATGTGGCTATGTTCTAGAAGAGTTTATTCCTGACGTTTCGCCTGCATCTGTGGTTGGCATCTTCAGAGAATACTGACCTGGAAGAGAGTGGGTATGTATGTGTGTGTGTATACACACACACACACATACACACTATGTGACCCTGGATAAGGAGTAGTGATTCCCATGTTAATCATGTACAGAACAATACATAGATTAACATGGGAATCACTCCTCCTTACCCAGGGTCACACGGTATATCTATATACCCACTCTCTTCCAGGTCAGCATTCTCTGAAGATGCCAGCCACAGATGCTGGCAAAGCATCAGGAATAAACTCTTCTAGAACATAGCCGCATAGCCCAAAAAACCCATACAAAACTAATCAGAGATATTGCAAGGTGAGTTCAGTCGCAAGCCAAGGCATTTTGTTGCCTGAGAGAGAGCCACAGATGGTATATCTTGTGTCCAAGGCAAATCAAGGCCCAAGGCAAACCACATTAATCTGGCACCTGAGTCAGAAAATACAACACCTTTCCCTCCCCCACAGTTTTACTGCTATAATAATCAATTAAATAACTAACAATTTGCAGTCTTTTCATTGCATCCAAAATATGCCTGATGGCCATGCAAGCCTTGAGAGCCTATTATAATTGAAACCATAACGTACTTTCATTTTCTTTCTCTAATTGAAATAAATATTTGAAAAGGGAAAATGAAGATACTTTTTTTAGGGACAGCAGTCTTAGAATTATGATGCTGGGTCAGGGGAGTACTCTAAATGTAGATTGTTTCCACCAACCAAAAATTGCACTAATTAAACACACACACACACACACACACACACACACCGAGGACTGCTATAGCATCTTTATAAGTCTTACACTCTTTCATCTCCTGTATTTCCTCCTATAATTCTAAGGCAAGAAATTATGACGCTTGTTGCATCAAGACCACATAACTACTTTCCATTAGTTAAAGCTGTTTTTATGCTTGTATGTGTTTTTATTATTTAAAAAATATTTCAGACCTAAAACACAATACTATATACAGCTGCAGTGTAAAGAAATGTGTCCCAAGAGAGGAGAACGATGTTTTCTTTTTTAATATTTATTACTCTTGTTGGCACTGTGAACTGACACTGAAATCTTGATATTAATTTTGGCACTTGACTGTGCTGACTGCTGCCAGGTTTCTATGCCAACACTATAGCAGTTGACTTACTGTTACTGAACACTTATTCTTACCTTGGTCAGCAGAAAAAGTATCCCATTACTGATATATCCTGTTATATCCTGTTACTGAATTTAAGATATAAGGAATGCTGGCTTACATACAAGGATTCTCCTTAGATTTCCTCTACTTAATATTTAGAATTACAAGTGTTTGGAATGCTTTCCTGCTTAATTGATGTGGTTAATTAAGGTGTTGGTATTTTGACTTGAAATGTAAGCCTCTGTGAAAGTCGGCAATGTGTAATATGGAGACTGTGAGAAAATGTATAGTGACATTGAAGTAAGATTTGTATGGTAAATAGGACTTGTACAGCTGCCTGATGACTTGTACAGTAAAAATGTTGGCTACCATTGGCATTGATAGCCCAGTCTACCTTTACCTGAAATGTTAGTGTGTTTTTTTCCAGTGCAAGGTAAAATCAGTTCATGTGTAACACCATCCTCTGTCTCCAGTATTTATGGTAAAGAAATGTTACTGCTGCATTTCATTTCTTTCCCCCTTTATTCTAGCAGTTAAATATGCAGTGACTCAAAGGGGTGGTCGATGGACTAGTACCAGTCCACAAGCCATTAGCTTCTAGTGTCCCTGGTGAGTTTCCAAGAAAGAAACAGTTGTGCCAAATGGGCACAAATATGGTACCAGTCCCTGGCACATTGGGGGAAGAAACTTGCTGATCCCCACATCAGATAGTATGAGAAACACTGCATTAGGATACTCTGTATAGAGCTGGCTGTCCCCATGCTCTTCTTTCTCTACCATTGTCAGTGGTGTGCAAGTGACATTAAAAGGAGGCTGCCTGCAGAAAGGGCAAGAACCATGATGATATTTACAGTAACACCTGGTCTGAGTGCCAGGTCGGGCCTTGATAATGGCTGCTGCACCTTTAATAATGTAATTATTCAGACGAAGAGTAAAAATGTTCCTAGAACTTCAAATAGAATCAAATCCTGATCTAGACTTTAATGTCTGTATTTAGTATTGATGTTAATACTCCATTGGACTCATGGGAGCAATAACTAAGTGTGGTCTAGTGGTTAGAATTTCGGACTGGAAAATCCATGTTCAAGTTCCCACCAAGCCATGAAACATGAAATTAATGAGTGCCCTTGTGCCAGCCACCTTCTCTCAACCCCCATAAGGTTGTTGTGAGAATAAAGTATGAAAAAGAACAACTGAAATCATTGGAGGAGGTGTGGGAAATACATGTTGAGCATGTATGAGAATTTATAATTATAAACAACTTAAACATTATATTACTTTATGAATATAAAATAGATTTTCAAAGGTTTGAGTTGAATGAAACTACTTGTGCTCGGATAAATAGAAGAATGTTGCCTTCGATACCCTACCTATGTGATTCCCAAGCTATGAACCTCCTAAAAAACCCATAATCCTTGAGCATTGGCCATATGGGCTAGGACTTCTGGGAATTGAAGTCCATAACATATGGGAAGTCAAAATTTGAAAACAACTATTCTGTGGTATTCAGTATTCTATAAAGTGTTTATTCCGAGTGCATGAATAATGCTCATAATAAATACTAGTTATATTACTTAAGACTGTAGTGTTGTTGTTGCTTTTGCTTGAACAAAAACAAGATTATTCCCCTAAATTGCATAGTAAAAACCGTTTTTAAAATTATCCAAACAGAACAGAGCAGCTGTCTCAGCTGAAAGAATCTGGATTTGATAAGCCTGTGATTCTTCGTCATTATGGTAATGCCAGGAAAGACATTTTTGGAAAAGTATTTCCCCAAAACATCAGAAGGTATATGAGGAAGAGAGTGTCCTCTGACATCCTGTATGAAAAACCACAATTACCAAGGATCAAGAAGAATGAGCCAGTCCTTAAGAAACTGCACTATGGATTGATTGATGGATCATCTTTGGTTTAATATCCTTTGAACTTATGGAATGTATAAAATAAAAGAGAATTCCATCTATGGCACGGATGGTGCCTACAAAACACAAAGAAGAACTATTTAATCTAGGCTGCATTCCCCATAGTGTCCAGAGAGTAAATTCAGTTGAGTATAATGGGTTTGCTTCTGAGTAAACATGCATAGGATTACATGCTTAAGCAATTAAGTCCTAAATTTCTTTAGAAGAGCAGTATCAATAATGCTCTTAAAGCTTTAAAAAATATGTTTATGCATAACTTTTTTTCTACTTCCCCAAATATCAGAATTCCAGACCTTTGCATGCTGCTGGCTTGGGAAAGCTGGTTAAGCCCTCTTTGCCTTGAAATAACTAGCCCTCATGCTATACAAGATTTTTGTTTAATCAAATTATTTATGTAAACAAACTATAGTGGAATGCTTTGAGAAAAGACGCCTTGCTAGTAAGGTGGACATAAAAACATTATTAATATAAAACCGTATAAATTAGGGAAAACAGTAGTCAGTTGGGGTCAGGATGGCTCACTGTTGAGTAAGCACAGTGGCTGCTTTTAATTTGGTGGTATAGGAGGTAAACAGTTGATGAAAAGTATGGATGGTGAGTCAGTGGTGAGAGAAGGAACTGAATCCCTTACTCAGCAATGAAAACCCACTGGATGACCTTGGACAAGTCACATTGTCTCAGCCTCAGAGGAAGGCAAACCTTCTCTGAAGAAAGGAATCCCTGATATAGGTTCACCTTAGGACTGCCATAATTGGGAATGACTCGAAGGCAAACAATCACAACAATGGATGGAGAATTAACTCTAAGCAGGTTTGAGCTGCTGTCAAATACAAAACAGATGAGAGGGATTTACTGTTGCATCACCCAAGCAATTGATTTTCATCCAGCTCCATACTGAGTTTTCAACTCCATTTTTAGTTCAGGTCTCTTACGTTCTATTGGAAGAGAAGAAGCTGGTTCTTTTATTAGAGCTGCTTTGAACATGTGGTTGTTACAAGAACCCTTGCACTAGTGATATGCATGTGTCACACATCTCCCCATGTGCTGTGCTGCTCTGCAAACATTATTAAACTTTTTTTTGTTTTTGTTTTGGTATTATGTGGTTGAATACTCTCTACTGTGCTTCTCTAGGGAACTGATAAAGTATCACACAAACTAGCATGCTGCTCCATATTGAGTGGCTTGTTTCCCCTCATAGCAATTGTGTGTTTGTGTGTGCATGCATACATGTATGCATGAATGGGTGTGTTCAAGCATCTTCAGGTTGACCTATGGCCATTCAATGAATTTCATAATGTTTTCTTAGGCAAGAAATACTGAAGAGATGGTTTTGTCAGTTCCTTCCCTTGAAATGTAGCCTATAATACCTGGTGTTTGTTGGCAGTCTCCCATCCATATCTAACCTGGGCTGATCCTGCTTAACTTTCAAGATCGGAGGGGATCTGATGCCTTTAGGGTATTACCTTGGACTTTTTGGATGACTTTCCATTGATATTCTTTTTTCTTAAACAGCAATGGAAAGCACATGCAGTCTGTTTGTCAGTGCAGGGAGGATACACCAAACTGGAAATCCTCTGGCAATTTCCTCTTCTGCTAAGTGTCTTCCTCTCCTCCCACTAAGTACTAATTAATGGCTAGTGCTATTTTCATTACTGTTGCTTTCATGCTAGGATTTAAAAATGCATTAAACCTCTGGAGAAGCCCTTATTCTATGAGGAAAATGCTAGAAGCTCCTTGACTATTGGTTTACCTATCCCTCTGGACATTTTGCAGTCTGCCAGAGTTACTCTGATCTTCCCAATGGTGGTTTGTACACCAACATATTCAGCGATTTTCCTGATTGTGCTTTACTTGGAACATTTACTCCATTTGGACATGGCAGCATTTCCTTTCCTAACAGGTAGGAAGAAATATTTCACAGAGATTTCTAATCAGTTGTATGTGTTGGCGGTCAGATGTTCTGATATTGAGAGTTGTACCTAGTATTTTAAACACAGTATACAACTCAAAGGATGGCTTACAACATGGTTATTTCCACTATAAACTGGAATGTGCCTCAGATTCTTCTGTTTGCCGCACCTAGGATAACACAGATTTTTTTTCCCACTAGCTTTGATTTTGGAAAATAAGTGCCTAATTCTAATCCAGTCCACTGTGCACATGATGTAGTGGAACTGATCCATCTGGTTGTACTTGTGTAAAAACATGGACTGGTTGGCTCATAGCACTAGCACAGCCTAAGAGGTGTGGTTGCTGCACTGGCAGTATTGCACCCTTTATTGAGATGCTGTTTTCTTTATACAGTAAACCAGAGGACTACATTTCATGGTCAGAGTGGAATTATTTAGTTCAGCCAGACAAATGGTGTGACAATTTGCTCCATGAAATCAAAGCCTGTCCTGTTCATTTCCCTCTTGCTAGAGATGTCCCATGCAGATTTCAGATATCCCTTACATGAAAATACAAAAACGTTTGGTACAAGATCTTTGTTATGCTGCTTCCAAAGAACAGGAAGAGCAGGTTAAGAAAATTAATACTGTTGTGTTGCTGGTACTAACCTATGACTGAAAGTGCAAGCAACCCAGTTGGAGAAAACTTTAAATCAAACTGGTCTTGTTCTGTATTGTCTTTAAAATGTTTTATTCAAGTATGTATGCCTTCTTTTGCATCTACCTCAGCACTGTCAGCCTGTCAGACCATGCAGCAGGCAGCAGGCTTCTTTTTGGTATTAACATTTTAAAGATTAAAGATAAGAAGTGTATATTAACTTAAATATTTTATCAGTACTGGTTTGTAGATCCCAGCCATTGAAGATGAAAGCCCAGTATTTTGCTGTTGATTAAAATAAAATGGGATATCTTTGAGGTCTGTCTGGAATAGATTCTTAGAGAAATCAAAGCAACATAAAACTTTTCATACATTTTGTATTTGTAAAACAATTGTTACCTTATGAAACCAGTTTATGACTTCTTGCCTAGTAGTTTATCTCTAAATCTGGATGAGTTCATTTATATCTACCATGCACACCTGTCTTGAGTATGGTCTCTGAGAAAATTATGATGATATGATAAATATCCAGATCATTATGTTAAATCAAACATTATGTTATGATCAAAGATAAGTGCTTGAGCTTACTCATTATGCTTCTTTAAACCGTATCCTGAAAAACTGGCTTTTGGTTTCTGCAGTAACAACATAGCAATGATATTTAATAAGGAAGGAGGTATGGTGACTAATGAAGATGGAGAAATACTACGCCAGTGGAAATGGCCTGGAGCAGGAATGCTTGATGACCCAGTTATTATTCAGGTAACATTCTGTTCTTTTTATTTGGTATTAGTTATGTTTTCCTTTTATCTTTTAATAAAAATATTTTCTGTAGTTTTTTGGGGGGTGGGTGGGCTATGAGACTGTGTTCTAGAAGAGTTTCTTCCCTTTTCTTTTCCTTTCTCTTCTGGGAATATTTTTGATAGCAAAAGTGAATTACCAGGCTGCTTTAGAAATAGTTAACTACCTTAGCTTGCTCACAGTAGACTTCAACCCTATTTAGCGAAGAAAAACAGATACAAGTTAATTTTCTTTCTCCCACCATGAAGCAGCTCAGGCAGTAATATAAATGAATACTGAGTCAAGGGGCAAAGCAAAGAGGGACTGTGAAATTGTAGCACTTTAACTCTTTGGCTTAGTTGCTGTTCCTTCCTTTTTCCGTAGGAGAACATGTCCAAAACAGCACTTGTTAAGGTATTTAGGGGAAAGCCTTTTGTTTCCTATCATTAAAGACCAGAACTGAAGATAATTTTAACCCCATTATCTGACTGTTGAACACTACCTATGGCAGCTATAGAAGTCCTAGCTGTGGCCTACATTGCAATAACCAACACAGCATCCTACACCTGGCAAGGAGTATAGAAACATGAGTTCATCACACACTTAATTATAACTTGTAGACAGTTAATATTTTAAAAAAAAGAATGTTGTGCTGCCTTACCCACATATAGTACTTCATGAAGGAGAGTACTGCACAGTTGTTACACAGGGCCATGTCCCCATTATGTCCCTGCTTCACCTTCTGTTGATGCACTTCTTGAGTTCATATTAGTGCAGATGTGCTGGTGGTGACCTAGGAGATTATCAGATGGGGGAAAAGCTGGGAGTAAAAGGCATACTCCAATTGCATGATCGTGTTAAAATGGTTTGTTGCTGGAGCATTCCTGGATCTTCATGGGATAAGTGCTGGATGAGCGCAACGTTGTCTGAAAATCTTCAGTGTGATTGCTCAATTATGCCAGGAGTATGCCTTTTACTCTTGGCTTTTCCCCTCCCGTCTAATAATCTCCCTAATCACCCACCTAGATCTGAGGAGTCATGTTCAGAGCTAGTGAGTGTTGTGCATACAAAAGACACAGGAATCTATCCACTGCAGTGATTGGTTATTTTAAAAGGTCCAAAGTGTCTCTTTAAGCAACTCTGATAGTTACAGGTTGGAAGTTACTTCTGGAATTACAATTCACGGACTCTTAACAACCAGTGGTATTGTTAGCTTTGTGGTTCTGGCTGGTATAGACCCCCCCTCCCAGTGTAACATTTGAAAACATGGTCTGGTTTCAAACCTTAATATCAGTGGCAAAGAATGAGGACAAGAAATGTGATTTTAGAATGGTTGGAAAAACCACACACCTTTTCAAAGAAATGCTAAAAACAATTCAGTTTCTTGACTTGTATCTCTGAGCACTTTGTAGTAAGCTAAATGATTTACCTGAGATATAGCATTATTTATTTATTTATTTATTTTCTGCCTCTCCTCAAGGTTCAACAGAATACATGTTAAAAACACACAATTAAAACCACATAAACCCACAGTTAAAACACAACACTATAAAACCACCAAAATATACTTATAAGAACTCATATACATATATATGATTATGTGGCTGGACATAAACCAGTATGGTGGGCATGTGCACACAGTAGAAACAGCCCCTTGCACTTATGTGGCTACATAATGGGAGTCCCATGCAATTTTCCAAACTGGTTTCAGTTTAGGTTAAAAGAGGCATGTGTGGCAGTAAAAGAGTCAAACCATGCAAGGATACTACGCAATGGAGCTGGGATACAGACCTTATGTAGATTCAGACACACACATGAGTCACAGTAATAAAATGCTGAGTGATCACAGCTTAAAAAATAGTTTCAGACTTTGACTTTTAGGCTCTCCATGCTTATTTTGTCAGTGTCCAGGCCTATGAGGAGATTCAGGGATTTGCAGTCTTCCCCAAACTCTGTGGTTGACTGGTGAAATTGAATAGAATATTCTGTAGAAGGACTGGGCTGATTTAATGAAGTATTCAACAGGAGCACCTCAGACTGCAATATTTTGCTGCAAATACCACTTGTTTATTTTCTGTATTCAATTTAAGGTATTTATATATTGGGGAAAGTCCTATTTGAACAATGTTATAGAGCACAAGCTTATTTTTTCTTACTGTAGGTTAACAAGTATGTAACTGTGAGGATCGCTGGACGCTTTGCTGTTTCTTTGATTTACAAGTGGGAGCATGAAATTGTGAATTTGTCTTTGTCACCAGTACAAGGTGTGGCTGTTCCACAGCGAGAAAATCTGGTATGTTGCAACAGTTTAGTATTCAAGACCACACAACATGGCAGTTTCTCTAGAGTCTGTACATCTACAGTCAATCCACAGAGAGTATAACCCTATTTCTGCACATGAGATAATTTTATTACTGAAAGATCTAGTAAAAAAATAAAATGTGTTGTTCAGGGATGGCAGAAATAATAACATCAAGAGAAAAAGGAAGCCCAGTTTCCAGTTAATGGGACTCCTATCCCTATGCATTCTTTTTTTCTCATACACATTGTCCCTATTTCTCCATCAAATTCAAAGTCAGGGGCAGTACAAACCCACATTCATATGTTAGTCAGTAGGGATAGCCTCTGGTATCTCTTACACAGATTAAGTATTGGAATCATTGGATTAGAGTGTATTTTGATAGATACAAAAGTGATGTATTGGGTTTGGATACACAAGAGACGCTGTATTATTTTCTCCTATATAAAGTATGGATCTCAGCCTAACGTATCTCAGTGGATTGCTGTGATGGTAAGATAGATTATTATCTGTATTAACTACCCTGATTGTCAAAGAGGACTTACTTTTTAAGAGGAAGGATAGGAAATAAATGTAGGGGGAAATCCTAGGTTCATGTGCAGCAGTTCCTTGGTCATACACACTCATACTTCCTGTGGATGCTTAAAGTAGCATAGCAAAAGAAAAGAAAGGAAAAACTCAGCATCTCACCATGAAAAGCATTACAGAAGAACAATGGAGGCCAAGCTATGCAGATTTTGAGCAGTGACTTTCATATGACCTGAAGCCAAACAAATAGCAGTACAATATATGCCTATTTTCATACTAGTAATCTAATTGAATCACATAAACAGACTTGCTACTTTTTTGACAGGGTTTATATGATTTCATTAGCTTCACAACAATTTTGTTAGTTATGTGCTTGTCACATAGTGTTAAAACCATAGGGTCTAAATCCAGTTGCTATTCCCAACTACAGTAGAACATTTGAAACAGTGGGGTTTACATGAGTGTCCATTTCCCATTTGATTTTCCAACTGATATAATGGGTGCAATCTGGTAGAAATTCTCCATGGTGTACATGTTATCTGTTGCTTGTTCTCTCTTTATTTTTAGGGTCATATATTCACAGAAGTTAAACTGTTATCTAAATCGATTAAAGCATTTACTGAAACACACAGCAAAGCATTAAAGGAGAAAGAAGAAAATATACCTCTGAAAAAAGAAGTAAGCAACTTTCAGAACCTGAAATAAGTAATGGTAGTATTATTTCCAAACTGTGGTGCTATAAGTTAGGCTTTCAAACATTTCCCATCATCCTCACCCATCCCTGTAAATGAACCAGCAACATATAATGGTATACCGTAAAAAAATCATAATAATCTCAGAACTTGTCTAGACAAATCTAACAGAAATGAAGAGCAGATGTATTAAAAGCTGCTGCAGTTTGTGTTGTGTTTTGCTGAAATCTAGGATGCCATAATATTTTGGTTGATGCCTATAATAAGGGTCTGTAAGTGAAAGAATAGGGATACCAAACCTGGAAAGAAGAGAAAAGATGCAGAAGTGAACAGAGGAAAAGTTCACAGGAGACAGAAAGCACTAACAGACAAGGAAAATGAAAAAAAAATGTGTCAAAGCCAATCAAAGTTGAGTTTGGAAGCTGATACATTATTTCCTGACATCTTTACATCTGTGTTTCCACATGCATTCTTAACTTTGGATGGGTATTACAGTAGTTTGCAGCTCAGAAGTACTGAAAAGGAAAGGAGGCTAAGGGAAAAGACCGGGAAAGATGCATCAGAAAATAAGGGGTGGAGAAAGAAAGGTCTGGAAGGAAAAGAAGAAGAGATAAGATCAAAGGGAGGCCTCCTATAGAAAATAGGAGGTGAAACATCGTCATTAAACAGAGTATGGTTAATGGCAACTATGAATAAGGGAGACAGGGAGCATATTTATCTCTGTTTCATATGTAAGGACCTTATCACATCAGCAAAATCCTGTTCCGAAACGGGATTTAAACTAGATTTAAATTTTTAAAAACCCCGCAAATGCAGGAAGTTTATCATACCACATTCTTGCAAACGTGAAATAACGCTAAGTTACAGTGAAGGTAAAATGGAGAAAAACAGCATCTTTTTACTTTTGGGAAGTTTCAAACGTAAAAAAACTGCCGTTTTTATCCCTTTTGCTTTTGCTTTAACTTCACATTATTTCACATTTGCAGGAACGTCTTCTGATAAACCTCCCACATTTGCATTTTTTTCTAATTTAAATCTACTTCAAATCCTGTTTCTCAGCAAAATTTCACTAGTGTGATTAGGTCCTAAGTTAGGTAGTGGCTGAAAAGAGGGCTTTTCTGTGATTGACCTTTGATTCTAGAATATCCTTCTCAAGAAGCCCAGTGATGCCTTTATTACACTTTAGATGACCATTTCAAACAAGTCAGAAAAGTGCATTTGCCTGTGCTTTTAGTTTAATTAACAGTGATTTTGATATTAATTGCTGGGAATGCCTACATGGCTTGTTTGGGTATTTTATTTGTGGTTTGATCCATACGTATTTGCTGGCAGAAGTGGGTTTCTCTACTGCCTCCTTCCCACCACCAACCCCTAAGCCCCTGAAAATACTAGTCAGGGGCTTAGTCAGATCATGCTGTGTGAGCTGAGCTGGGGTGTGTAAACGGGGAAAGATGGGGAGGATGCTACAATATTAGGTGGAGGAAACTTCTGTGGGAAAAGTTCTGTGAGCAGAAAGCAGAGGTCCTTGTGCTTTAGTCTTTTTACTGCTTAATGCCACTGTTAGGGCTTACATTTAAACCGGTTTTGGATTCGCTTTTGCTCCGTGTTGGTAAACACCCCTCTGCCATTAGTCCCTCCCCTCCAGAATGATGCAGTTCAGATCCGTCATTCCCACTTGTTGAACATGCTCTGAAATCAAATCTTTCCAAAAGAACTGCTGGAAAACTAGTGTTTGGAGAAACTGGGTTTTTTGTGTTTATCTCGCTTTATCGTGACAGAAATTGATCAAAGTATGATCGGAACCAGTTTCAAGTGGGAATGACGGTTATATAAACCGATCAGCAATTTGCTTGAAATCATAGTGAAAACTAGATCAATCATCAGACATCTCTCTCTCTCTCTCTCTCTCTCTCTCTCTCTCTCTCTCTCTGTTTTTTGGTAAAGACAAACTTTTTTTTAAAGTACAAAACAGAGAATAAATGTGCCAAAGAAATCATTTCCGTTCTCCCTTTTAAGTGATAACATCTGCTGCTTTTTCTTCTTGTCAACGTTTAGGATAATTAGTGGTAGGCTCACAGCAAAGCTCATAAAATGGTTAATAGCTGTAGAGCAGCAATTCATGTATCATCATGTCAGGAAAAAAACCAACCAAAAACACCCTCTCAAATAATTTTTAGATGGGAGTAAGGAACCTTTGGACTTCAAGACGATCCAGGCTGGGATTTCCAGGGATTATGGAAGCACTAGTCCAAAACATCTGGAAGGCCAAGGTCACCCATGTGCTAGATCCAGAGTGGGGAAAGTGTGACCTGTGAACCACATGCAGTGCCCAAGGTCTAAAATAATTGTTGACTTCCACATCACTTCCTGGTGGGGGTTTGTAATGCTCTCCAACCCCCAAAACATGGCAAAACTACTCCCCATACATGCAGAGGGCATTTGGGAGGAACAAAATAAAAAAAAATTCAGGTAGGTGCAGCAAGGATGTGTTGCCCTCCAAGTTCTCCTGTTTGGACATGTAGCCCCCAACCCCTCACAATTGCTCAACCCTGTGAGAGACAGTGCATTCTGATGCACATCTGCTCAGAAGTGAGTCCTGCTGATGTTCATGTGTGTGTGGTAATGAATAAACAGGGGATGATGAGATCTTGGCCATGGATGAATTATCCAATGATGATGTACACTAGAGACAGTAAATGAGTTCAAAAATAATATGACAAATTTGTTTCCGTTTGTTTGTTTGTTTTTGCAGCTTGGCCAAATAAAACTTAAGATATTTTAAACAGATAAAACATCTTTAGAACAGTCACTTAGCTTGTAGAATGGAAGCATTAGGCCACCACAGAAATAACATATTAAGCCTTCCTTCTGCAGACTGCTTGATATTTATTGTATTTATTGTATCGATGTATTGATATTTATTTATTGTGTGTTGTGTATGCTTGCACACATACATGTACTTTCCAGTGCCTGACTACTGTGTCCCAAAACATTCATATTTATCCCCTGTCTAGTATTTTAAAAAGACTTTTTGCAGGACTCTTAAAAAAATAATGATTCATGTTTATAATAATAAATATAATGACTCAGAACTCTCTGGCTTAAATTTATTTTATTTTAATTCTTTTGGCATGGAAATAAAATTTACTTTAACAATTAACATTAGCATCTGGCGTCACGTTTGCTGAAACAATGAGATTTTCAATGTGGCTGTGGGCTTATTGTTTAATTGAAATGATGGTTAAAATTGTAATAGCAAAATCTGTGCATACAACACTGTGTTTTATATATCTTATGATATTTAAGTTAGTTACAGCTTGAACTAACTAGTTACACAAGATCTCAACAACAATCCCTCTAAGTAGGTTTTCAAACATATGTAATTTCCAAACCCTGAGAATTCCCTCAGGAAAGTGTTAGGTATATGATAGGTTTGTGTGCAATTTTCTACATTCTTTGCCTCTTACTCACTGTGACTATGATGTTAGATCTGGATTTCAGCAGACAAGTTTTACATTTTGTACTATCTGCAAATTTATTTAAGCAAAAGAAATAAATACTATTAAGAAATCAGTACTAAGATAAGTTTTGTTTGTAACCATCCTGCTTTTCTGTAGACACTAGCTCTGGATTGAAGACCACTTAGTTTAGAAAATTAATACAGTGAGCCCTTGATATTTGCTGGGGGTTGGTTCCAGGCCCCTCCTCCATGGATACTACAGTCCATTGATGCTTAAGTCTCGCTATATACAATGGCATAATAAAATGGTGTCCCTTATATAAAATGGCAAAATCAAGGCTTGCTTTTGGGGTGGAGAGCTGTGGATGGATGAATCCATGGATGCAGAATCCATGGATTCAGAGGGAATACTGTATAGCAGCATGATGTTGAACCTATATCGATGTGGAGCACAAGGCCCAGGCACACATATGAATTCATATCTCTAAGACTAAAAGGGCCAGTTGCCTTGTGGTCTCAAAAGATATACTTTGCTTGCTCAGCAACAACGTGCATGTTCCTTCACAAATTGTAGCCTTCAAATTAAGATGGCAAGACAAGAATATTGTAGCTGTTATTGCTCTGGGACTAAGAATTAGTGTCTCCCCCCCAAAAAAAAAATCTTAAGAAACCATGATTGGCCACCATTGGTCTGTTTTGGGGAGAAAGTGGTAATTTTTACTCTAGGGCAAATGCTGCATTAGGATTTGCACAGTTTGCTAGGAACTCCTAACTATGGATTTTGTTAGAGAAACAAATGTCTTGTGCATTGCTCTGTGTAGTCACTGTGTTTTACTTAAATATCCAAGGGGACAAAGATACCTCAAAACCCAGAAGAGAATGTAAACCACATGAAAGATTTCAGTGCTATGAGAGAATTAAGAATGCTGAGGCAGAAAATCAAAAGTATCCTGGAAGACTGGATGGAATATTATCGGACAACATTTGGTCAGTCCTTATTTTACTAGTATTTCTGAATTAATTTATCTTTATTAGTCATAGGAATTAAATAAGTAATTGCATGGTTTATACTTTTGGAGTTTGGTAAGACATATCAGCCAAGATCCTATATACTTTTACCATAGCATAAATACACTCTAGCATAGTTGTGTTGAACACCTCAGTTGTCCAAGTGTTTGCACAGCAGGCAATATGAGCTTGAACTCACCTATCACACTGTGGTCAATTAGCTTTCCATTCACCAGGTTAAAAATGAGACAGGCCGGTGTATGTGTTTGCAGATCAGTTGGCTGCACTAAGCACTATATTCATTAAGGACTGAACTCTGTGAAAGCACAACTACTTTTCCAACAATGTCTATGCCAGTGCAGCGTCTCAGCTTCATTCCAGATATAAACATGTATGTAGATCAGTGCAATTACAGGATGAGACAAAACATTACAATTCATAATGCATAATATTTAGCCTAACTTCTGATTTTTGCTTGCAGAGGAGCTGTAACTTCAGTGGAACCATATTATTTTGCTTAATACTTTTGATTGAATTTGTACTGTACTGTATAAAAGACAGCCTTGAATGTGAATGTTGATTTCACATTTTATCACTGTGTATGTTTATAGGATATATTTTGAGATTTTGGGAGGGGGTAAATTGTTGGTTTTCATTTCTACAGAGGAAAAGCTAGTGGAGTTATGTATTTTAATCACACTGATGTTTATCACACTATGCTCTTAAAGAGGTACTATTCCAGTGTGACTCCTCTAGCAGCCTCCTGTTGCATGCTGGGATTGGCAGTTTTAAGGAGCTGAACTTCTCTGCCTGAGAATTCTAAATACCCCTCCTTAAAACTGCCAATCCCAGCATGCAACAGGAGGCAGCTAGAGGAGTCACACTGGAATAGTACCTCTTTAAGAGCTCGTCTGATAGTGATCTGTTGGGGAAGTCATTTGTCTGAAAAACAAGATTAGAAATAAGCAGAAAATGAACTCAAACACAACATTTTGAAATGGAATTTGCACATAATCAGAGATATCCTGTAGATATTAGGCAGACTGAATGTGCAGCAGCACATAAAAAGGCAGCAAATCATTGCTTTTTTGTACCGTGTTATTACTGTATTTCAATTTCCGGGGATGGAAAGAGATGATTCTGGTAAAAAAATTTATATCAAAACAGTTTGGTTAGTTCTGGGTACTATGTTTCCTGATGTTGGCAGAAGGTAAAATCAGCTGCAAATTCTTTATACTGATGATCAGACTAGTCATTAAGGGATAATAATCTTTAAAGCCTTTTATTAAAACATGATGTTAATTGTTAAGAGTCTTTTTTCACAGTGATTCCCATTGTTGCTCTTGTTGAGAAACATGCACATGCACATACACACACATACTCAACATAGAGGCAAGTGTGAGGCTTCTTTATGTTTTGATATATGGGTTGACTTTGGTGGTTTCTTGTATTTCAGAAATCAGCTCACCACGTATACATAAAAGCTCAGCCTTTCCTCAGAGAGGTGGCAGACAGTGCAAAGCACAGTTTGTGAGTGTATTTCTAGACCCCAACACAACACCGGAAGAGAGGAATGGTGACCATGAGACCTCTTTATCACACAATGTTTCTCCTTTCCAGTCTGCTCCAGCATACAGCCACCCAGCACAAGACCTATTGTCTGGTTCTTCTAGGTAAAAGCAAAGGAAGCCAAGTGTACCTCGGTTTACCTAGTGACTTTCCAGTGGGAAACAAACACTTCAGCATTCAGCTGAATATATATTTGAGGATAAATTCCATACTTGGCTCAGAACTTACAGTTTTATACTGCTTCTCTTTTATGAAAGTGTAAAAAGGTTTTTTTCCAAAAAAAAATAATGCTGTGAAGATTAAAAGCAATTTGGAAAATCTTCTAAAACTAGATGTAAAACCAATGCGAGATTTATTCTATTTCTAAATTATTTAAGTTACCAGAACCTCTTAATTTGGTATTATGCTCTCTAGAAACATGGATGCTGATCCATGGCAACAGATAGAGCTGATAAGTTTGCCACATGCTTGGATCTTGCTGCTTAATAATCTTGCTCTGAAAGTATGTGTTAGGAATTCTAGATACATGTGTTTGGAGTAATGGATCCAGTATGCTAAGAAATTGTGCTTAGGAACTGGGATCATAATGTTAAATAGAGTGGGCCCTTGCTATCCATGGAGGTTCTTTCCAGGATCCCCCATGGATACCAAACTTGATGAATGCTCAAGTCCTATTAAATACATTGACATAATGAAATAGTATCCCTTATATAAAACATCAAAATCAAGGCTTCTGTTTTGTAATTTATGTATTTTTAAAATATTTTCATTTTGTAAATTGTTGAATCTGTGGATAAAAATCCATGGATATGGAGGGATGACTGTATACACTGTGTGCCCACTGTGTGCAGTGTTTGATGCAACCTTTAGAAATGAGTTTTATGCACCAGTGTAGACAACTTTAGAATTGCAAAGTTGTTTCACGGCTCTGCTTGGCATGCAGCTATCTTAATTGTGGTTGTTTTGGCTTGCAGAGCTCCCCAGGTATTGAGCACTATTTTAAAAACAAATCAAGCAGTCCTGCCTCACTTCATTTCAAACAAAGACAAACCCCCAAAGTCTCCTGCAAAAAGGTAAGTGAAGCTAAATGCAAATGGCCATTGTTTGGTTTGAATATTCAGAATAGCATAATTATTAGGACTTTTATAATGCCATTTACATTACTGCTTAGAACAGAGGTTGGGAATCTTTTTCACCCCAAGGGCCATATTGGCTTGTGGGTAACTTTTCAGATGGCCAGATGCTTAAAGTGGGAGGACCCATTGGTTGAGTCAGTCCTCTATCCATACAGCTCTTCATTGGGCTCTTACATGCTCTTTAATTATATATATAAAAACCCCTCTCATAGGCTCCAGTGGCAAACTTTGTTTCAATACTAATTTCTAGCCCAAGACAATTGTGATACCCAGGGAAGATTAATGCTTCGTACTCAAGCTCTACATACCCAGAACCACTCCTGCTGCATTGAGGCTTGAAAAGAAGCCCAGCTGCTGTGTGGTAATAGGAGAGGCTTATAGACCTGCTGGGAGGGTGCCACAAGCTACATCTGGCCCACACACTCTACTTTATAGTGTACTATTTACAGTGCAGTTCATACATGGGGAAGAGCCCTGGTGGTGCAGTGATTAAATGCCGGTACTACAGCCACTCACTCACAGTTGCAAGGTTGTGAGTTCGATACCAGCCAGTGGCTCCAGGTTGACTCAGCCTGGCATCCATCTGAGGTTGCTAAAATTAGTACCCAACTTGTTGGGGACAATTAACTTACACACTGCAAACCACTTAGGGAGTGCTTAATTCCATTGATAAGCGGTATAGAAATGTACTTGCTGTTGCTACATGTCCACCCATTGTGTTCAATGGAACTTGCTCCCAGGTAAGTGGATGTAGGACTGCAGCTGTATTATTATCTCAAATACATGTTCAAATGATCATCTTCACTCCCTCCATCCCTTCAAAGAGTAGGGAAAATATGACAATTGGAACCATTTAATATATTAGGACCCTAATTTATATATTATAGTCATGTTCTGCCCTTGTTCCTAGATGCCTAGGGCAGCACATATGGGTCTATACTAACCTTGCCTAGCCTGACAATGTGATGTGTCACCCAAGGCCACCCAATAAGCTGTACAGCAGACAGAAGATTTGAATGTGAGTCTCTCCAGACCTCATCCAACATTTTAATCATCTCCAGACCTCATCCAATATTTTTAACAACACTACCATTTCAGCAGAGCCACTTATTTATAATCTTAAGGTATTTTATCCCAAGTCCTGCATTCCTTTTTCTGTGAGACCCTTTCCTGTTACTCTTAATTCAATGTCAGGTCTATAGCTGAAATTCAAAAATATATTTCATTCATTTTTAATAAATTACCATACATATCTTCTTGTGGTCTCTTCCAACTGTATGATTCTGTAATCTTGTAAAAATGAATGTGTCTTGAACTTTGGTGGTCGCTTTTCTCATTGGATGTACAAAGGAAGTAAACAGGCCTGTTCCTGTGTAGCCAGGTCATCAGCCTTCAGTTGTGGAATCAAGTTTGTGCTGGTAGACCCAGGGGAGCCTTTCAAGCATGTTTTTCTTGTTGCTCCACAAAAGTGCTTGCCTCTTAGAATTTCTTTCGGTAGCATTTCCCAGAGTCTTATCTCTAGTTATCTAGTGTCTGAGTGTCTCAAATACCCACACTGTTTTAAGCTATCTTCAAAACACATTCAGCTCAATTATCCACACAGAAAGAATCTAACAGAATTCTCTTTTGCTTGTTTTTTTGCTATTCAGAACCAGAGAAAGCATTAAAGCTGTGGCTACGTTAGACTTTTAGAAAAAGAAAACAATGGGGGTGGGGCTGCTGTTGTTGCTGCTGCTATTGGAGGAAAAATATTATTTATATTAAGTTCTCTCTTAACAGGTGATATTTGAGTTTTTGATTTTTGCTTTGAAAAGGTTTGCCCTTAGCACAATCATCATTCACAGAAATGCAAGGAAAAATATGTGTGAGTTAGACAAGGGAGGATATTACAAAAGGGAGAATATTATTGTGTACTGTTGTACTGCTTTCTTAATAATCATAAATTTGGCAACCAAAGACCTCTCTAGAGTAATCCTTTCAGTGAAGCCTTTCAACGACACATTTAGTCTAAGTGGATGAATCTTCATTTCCTTGTGAAATATTTGTCTCTATTCTTTCCTATGGCATTTGATTTTGAAACCAGAACATGCTCTTGAAATCATTATTTTAATTTGGGCATCTTCTTTATGTGGGGTAATGAAACATATGCAGTTGGGCACTCATTATCCTAGACTTTGATCCATATAATATAGTCATAAAGACCCTTCACTGTTGATGTGGAGTGGGCTTTTACCTTTTCATCACCTCTGGATTTTTAAAATAATATTCACTATTAAGACAGAATGTTTGATGTCAGATTTCAATGCTAGGAATTAAATTCTATAATTTGTTCTTAATATTATTTAATGACAGTGATGCCCTAGGTGCTATTAAAATAAAGGAGGAGGCTGACAGGAGGGAATGGTTAAAGGTGGCTTAATTAGTATTGGACATTGCTAAGCAAAAGAAGTGAAAATAAACTGACAAAGCCCCCAGAAAAACAGTCTAAGGAGGTTCATGTGGGGGAAATGGTTCACAAGAAACAGAAAAATAATGGGTATCCCAACACTTAGACTAAAATTGTTTTAACAGTCAATCCTTTTCAGGGAAGAAAAGCTAGAGATCTCCAGCAAATTATAAACTACCTAGCACCTCCAACTACAATTTAGGGAATGGTGTGAAGACTGGGGAGTTTATCACATGGGAGGGATTTCTCTTAATTTTGAATGAAAAGAAAGTGAGGCCAGAATGCATTCATGTGAATTTGGTAGTTCATCGAGTTTACGTGAATGCGAATTGCATTCGAACTGACTTCTCATTGCCCGAAAATAGCTTGCCATTGCCCGAAATTGTGTGTGATCACCTCTCACGAAATAATGTTGAACCCCATGATTGCATTTGGATTGCCATTGGATTATACTTCCAATTTCCCTTGTCTGATAACGTCCTACGCTGCAATTTAGCTAATGAATCTAAGAGGGCTTGCCTGTACCTAAAGAGAGATCAATGGGAATCCTATGTAAATTTCAGGTCAGGAGAATAGTATACAGCTGTATGAAAGAAACAACCTTGCATCTTGGCATCTCTGGATTGCTTTGGATTTGTGGGTGTTCAGTTCCAAGATCTGCAGTGAATGCAAAAAAATAAAAAATAAAATATTTTTAAAAATGCAAATAATCACACCTCTTATTATTAAATGTTGAAAATGTGAATGCACATGTGTCAGCATGAAGGAAAAGGTGTGTCCCTTTGCTCTTTTCAAAGAAAGAAGCCAATGGCTGGCAGGCTGCCCCACCTCTGAGCAGTACAGCAACCATCTCTTATGCCTTTGGAACTGCTTTAAGGCCACCTGAGTAAACAAACACACGCATGCACCCTCCTGTGGTCCCCTTCCTGCCTGCTCATATGAGTGAGTGAAGAGACATACACAACCTCTCTTCTCATGATCACCTCATCCAATCCCTATCTGCCTGCCTGCCCACCTGTCTACGCAACTGACCAAATGCACATATGTATGCACACACCCTCCCGCATTGCAATCCCCCTGTCATCATGATCCCCCTGTCCTTTTCCCATCAAGCAAGTATGCTAGTGATGGAACATGTGTGCAGCCAGGTTCAACCACCCCACCAGGTTGATTTGTTTCCAGTCAAAATGGTGTAGTGCAGTAGTGGAGGGGGCAAATAATCCATGAATAATTAAAGCTGCAAAGGTGAAACCTGCAAATGTGGAGTGAGGACTGTATCCGTTTCCTCAAGTTTTTCCCCCAATCTTTTTGTGATGTTCTGGGGTTAAACCAACTTTTGCTTCCTCCAGCCTCATCTCCCATAGATGTCTACCAAGCCTCCACAAATTTGAGATTTTAAATATCCCATTCTCTCCTCATCATTCACCTCTGCATCCACACAAGCTCTTTCAGAACTGGTGAAGAGTCAATATTGTCCTCTTTGCAAATACTCTGGGAATCTTTTTACATCAGGCAGAGGAGAACCATTAGTGTTAGCAACCCCAAATGTTAAACTAGCTGTCAGCTCCAGTTCTTTCAATTTCAGATTATACATCTGTAACTCATGAGTCTGCTCTAGTAATGACTAATACTTTTGTTATTTCAGGCCTTCTCCAATTTAAATTTGTTTGTACCACTGCTTTCTCATTATGTAGTTTCAACAGTGCCTGCCCTGTAGCCCTTCGAAGAACAATGATGGGACATGAAACAAAGACATGCCGATGCAGCAGCTATCAGATTCCGTATGTTACAGACCTGGAGTATGATCATATTATTAACAACCAAGTGTCATCCCCAGAGCAAATCATTGTGGTCTGTGTGACTACTTCACAGGGAACAGCCTATGACCCCAAGACAGATGAGCATCTGGAGCAGCTCTATGAGAGAAAGAATAAGAACAGGAGTATGCCTTGTACACAGGTGGGCCTCTCTAGTATTGATATCCTAGTCTGCCAAATACCTGGTGCAGAAGAAGCAAGCATATTTTAAACATCTTAGTGCAAAAGTCTCTCCTTCTCTTTAGTTGCTTGGGTGGATTTTCCAGAACCTGGGAAAGTTCCCTTTTTGACTAAAACTCCCACAAGCCCCCAACCAGCAAGCACACTGGCTATGCTGGCGTGGGAATTCTGGGAGTTGTAATCTAAAACACCGAACTGTTTCAAGCTCAGTATTGTTGTCCACAAAGTGTGCACACTGGTAGTCAGA
Organism: Sceloporus undulatus; assembly: GCF_019175285.1. Classification (NCBI taxonomy): domain Eukaryota; kingdom Metazoa; phylum Chordata; class Lepidosauria; order Squamata; family Phrynosomatidae; genus Sceloporus; species Sceloporus undulatus. Next base: position 44,797,688 of record NC_056526.1, read on the forward strand.
ATGTCAGTTTGCTGTCATAAACATCAATTTATTGGCATCTTGAAGGTCTAGCTTGGGGGATGGTAGCTATGACTTACTCAAAAAGGTGAGTCACTTTGCACCTATGTGGGCTGGCACTCCAAGTTGACTTCTGGCTAGCAGGCAGGCCAGGGGGATACATCATTAGATGACAGGCAGGTTGTCTGACAGTTGGATCCATGCCTCATGCCAGGCCAATACTATACTGTTTTTATGAATAAAGTTGTGGCATTTCAAACTCCAAACAGATTTTGTTGGTGTGTTTGCTCCCCTTACATGCAACAGCCTCTTGGCAATAGACCTACAAGTGTCCTAGGTCTAAACAAGCATCAGTAACGTAGATATTTTTAGTAAGGAGAAAGTATAACATGGAAATATTTTGACAATCTGTAATGCTTCTTAGTAAGTCAAATGCTTGGGCCAGTTGCCAGTCTGAACAGTAAAGAGTAGGATAACTCAATTCTTTTAATGATGTCTTGATCAGTGGGAATACTGCGTGTCAAACAAGATTTGTTGTTGTCGTCATTGACACATTTCTGTAATGATTCCTGTTTTTGTTTCTCCAGGGTCGCCTAGATTCTTTTCGGCTGTTCAAATATGATATCAACTGCGCAGATGAATTTACAGGCCATGGTGGTTCATTACTGGTAAAAAGGCATAATGTTGGTCCTGGAATGTTTTTGGTAGGTTACAGCTATTTTCTCTTCACTGCTCTTCATTTGCACTTACACTCAGTTCAGTTCATTTGTCTCTTCCCAATTGAAGAGTTATCAGTAGGAAACCAGAGTTAGACATATACCTGAGTCCAGCTCCAAAGAGGTCAGTTTCAACCTCTGGCATCACATGGAATGCTGCTTTGGACAGTGCTACTAAAATGAGGAAGCTGAAAACCCATGTATATGTGCAGCTCTTATGTCCAAATTCATGTTGTTTCTAAGAGATTGTACTTTTTTCATCTCGTTCTCAGACAAGTACCCTTCAGAAGTACTATTCTCTCTCTCTCTCTCTCACACACACACCAGGGACGTAGCTAGGATTTTAGGAAGGGGGGGGTCCAGACTAAGTGCCACCATTATAATGGGGCTTGAGTGCGGCGGCACAGCAGCACACACCATTCATTTTTCTAATGGAAGGGGGGGGGGTCCGGACCCCCAGATCCCCCCCTTGGCTACGTCCCTGCACACACACACACACACCCCGTGTAGACTTTTTCACAATTTTGTTTTTGTTACAACCCGGAATGGATTTAATTGACACTACTTTAACTGCCATGGCTCAATGCTATGGAATCCTGGGAACTGTAGTTTGTTGTGGCACTAGAGTTCTCTAACAGAAAAGGCTAAATGTTTCATAAAACTACAATACCCCAAATTTAATAGCATTGAGCCGTGGTGCCAAGTGGTGCTAAAGTGGATTATTTCTGCAGTGTGGATGCATCCCAATGCTCTGGCAAATGGCATGTTTGTACTGTGGGGTTGGATATGCTGCTTTTTGTCTATATTCCAAAAGTAAAATGGTTACTGCCTGTTGAGTTAGCTTTTTGAATATAGAGAAGAAAAATATAAAATCCTTCTGGAGTTTCTTTTAAACTAGTGCAGTAATAAATTAATTTTTACAAGATTTTCTGTTGTAATAGATTTTTGACTTGCAGAATGCATGAAAGAGACAGAGACAAACAAGCAGAAGTAGACCCCTGACCCACTGAAACAGAGTGTGGTGTTAGCTCACATCAGGATACCATTTACCCCTGGCAAGGAAAAAAAACTTGAGTTAATCCAGTGTTCCTATTCTTGTCCTGGAAGCAAAAGTAATACAGTATTTTCCTGGCTGTTTCCCTGTTAGAAGTACAGTTGAGTCTCCTTTATCTAGAATTCTGAATTTTGAAATATTCCAAAACCTCAAACTTTTTTCGTGGGTAGATGAGACAGGGACACCTTTGCTTTCTGATGGTTCAATGTACACAAACTTTGTCTCATGCGCCATATTATTAAAAATAGGTTTTGATTTCCCACTTGAGCACAAAAACCCACTGGGTGACCTTGGGCAAGTCACACTTTCTCAGCCTCAGAAGCTGGCAATCGCAACACCCCTCTGAAGAAACTTGCCAAGAAAACTCTATGATAGGTTCACCTTAGGGTTGCCATAAGTGACAAATGTCTTGGAAGCACACAACAACAACAAATGAAATTGCCTTCAGGCTATGTATGCAAAGGGATCTTGTAACATCTTTGAGACTAACTGTTATGTATCCCTTTGCATGCTGACTTTCCAGGCTAACACAGCTTTGTCTTTGAATTCTTTTAGGCTATGTGTATACGATGCATATGAAACATATAATAATTTTGTATTATAACTTGGGTCCCAGCTCCAAGATATCTCACTGTGTATGTATATGAAATACAAGTATTCCAAAATAAAAATTCAAAATCCAAAACACTTCTAGTACCAAGCATTTTGGATAAAGGAAACTCAACCTGTTCTGGTAAATGGAAAGAGATTGTAATGTCAGAATTTTCCCAGCAGAGGGCTCCTGTTCATCTACAATTTAGCTTTTCATTAATCTCTAAACAAGATATCTCTTCCATTTTGATCTAAGCACAGCTTTCTTTCTTTTTTTAACTGTTATAATGCTATTTAGAACCAGAGTCTAAACCATTAAACTTGACTCCCTTTATATGTCCTATAGACAAGACCATGATTAGGACCGTTTACAGAGGCATGGGATGTAATATTAACAGATCACACATAAAATGCAGAGGTTATGTAAGAACCATGCTTGCAGTACTGGAGACCACTTTTTAAAAATTCTTCAGAGGCAAAGCTAATTTTTTTATCTCTCTGTCCTAATCATAGGCATGTTTACTTGGAGGAAAGTCCTACCAAGTTGAAAGTGAGACTTTCCCAAAATATTGTAGATAACATTACAGTCCACGTTTTATAAATTAAGTTTTGCATATTCTTTTCCAAAAAAACTGACAAGTAACAGTTAGTAGATGTTGTATTTTACAGAGTTCATAAGCAGTAAAAATTGGGAGTTATTTTCATGTTGTGTTCAATTTTTTTAAATTGCATTTGGCTTAACTGAGCCAATTGCCTTCATTGAAAAAAGCCAATTTCATATACTGCATATACGTGACAATAAATCAATTTCATGTATAAGTCAAGGGTAGATTTGGGAGCCAAAATTAGGGATTTTGATATGACCAATGGATAAGTTGAGAGTAATACCTAGAGGCATGTAACAAAGAATATGAAGCAAAGGAAGACAATGTCAAAGAATATACAAAATTCCAGCAGACATTGTGCTCAAATTAAAAGCTGGATGGATGAGAGTATAATGGGGGTCAGTCCTTCCAGGACAGATTATACTCTTGCCTTTCACCAGGGGATGGTTCTTTTTAAAATAAGTATTAGTACAGTACTTACAATGACCCGTGGATAAGTCAACACAGTTTTGGGGGTCAATTTTTTGACTAAAATTTCTAGACTTATACATGAGTATATATAGTAGACAGCTTTTGTGCTAATAATGGCAGTCCTCTGGAGGACGGGTGTGGAGAAGGCATGTTGGAGAAATAGCTCTTTCCAGGCTCTGCAGGAGATCCATAGGGGCAGGGGGCAAGCAGAAGTTGTTGCCCCAGTCCCTTTTCACTGTGCCAGCTTTCTAACAGACATGTTAATCTTTTTTCTCTATTATTGTTTGGAGGTCTGCTATATTTGATTAGGGTTCTCTTTCTGTTTTGCTGTTAAATTCATTAAGAAAATATTGGATGCAAGATTAGGATTAAAAGCATTTTCTTTAAAATATATCTCCACTTTCCAAGTGGCCCTGTTCAATTCCATTTAAAAACAAACAATGACCAAGTATCAATGTTTAAAATTATTTTTTCTCTGCTTGCCTTTTCATTACAAATATCCTACAATTCAAGAGAAGCAACCCCCATCCTGACTGTCCTCTTTCTAAATTCCCTCTGATTCAGCAGGATTTCCTTTTTGGATAAGTGTTAGACACAGACCTGTAGCTGACTGTGCTGTCATCAGTTTGGTGAATCTTTTGTCCTTCCCATCTCCCTCTGGAAGATAAAAACCTGATAGAGAAGCTTGTATGAGTTCCTAGTTAGAATCATTAAAATAGGCACTCACTGACTCTTGACTCTGACTCTGTTTTGCTCAAAAGTAAACATTATGTGGTATAGCAACTTGGAGTGCAGGAATTAGAAGTGAAAATGGTTTGCTTTTTATTTTTGTGCCCCAAGAGTTGCGTTCTAGTTCCTAATCCTAATGGGCAATAAAAGGCCTCTTAAATATACTGCACCTACTGATATACACAAGGCAAGCTATTTTTCAGGGATATTGCGGTATTATTATTTGGTGTCAATTTCAATTGATGGTGACCTTATGAATGAGAAGCATTCAAGAGCCATGATCATTTGCTGCCCTGCTCCAGTCTTGCAAACTCAGGGCTGTGGCTTCCTTGATCGATTCAATCCAACTTTCCCTCTTCCTACTGCCTTCCACATTGATGATAATTGTATTTTCAAATAGCTATTCATGATATGTCCAAGGTATAGTGGGCTCAGTTTAGTCATCCTGGCTTGTAGTGAGAGATCAGACCTGATTGACACTCTTCTTGTATACCTTCAAGCAGTTTCTTACCTATTGTGACTATCATGGTGTTTTCTTGGCAAGTTTCTCCAGAGAGGGTTTGCCATTGCCATCCTCTGAGGCTGAGAATGTGATTTGCCCAAGGTCACCCAGTAGGTTTACATGGTTGAGCCAGAATTCAAACTCTGGTTTCCAGAGGCATAGTCCAATGCTCAAGCCATTACACCACACTGGCTCCCTGATTTACTCTTGGACCAATTTAAATTGTCTTTTTGGTAGCCCATGGTATTGGTAGAACTCTTGCCTAGCAGCACGTTTCACATTTCAATGACAGAACACCTTTGAAATAGCTGTATACAAAACAATGACCAAAACCCAGAGCTTTCCCCCCTATGTTTTCAATTCCTGGTCTGTATCCAACTGCATACTTCTGCTGGCAGCGGCTACTTCCACAAATGGAAGAGTGGATGAGTCCCCTCCATCCTGCTCCACCCACAGCCTGAAACCATACTCAGACAGATGGAAAAACCTCTGCAAGATTTTGGTACCACAGAATGGTGCATAGACAAGGGAAAGAATATCCCAACACTATCATGTCATATTGGATTTAGCCTATTATTGAGCTCCCATGGTTTTTCCTATCTGTGAGGAGGGGAGCAGAAGCAAACCCCCTCAGATGGGAAGGGCCCACAGTATTTCCAAAAATAAAACAAAAGAGATGAAGGCATCCAAACTGTTCAACTTTATGTTGTTCTAAAATATAATTTTCACAATTAAATTGTCTGTAAACTGAAATAGTTGATACAGATTAGATTATTGATAACTAGGATGAGCAAAGGGATTATAAGGCATTTATTGTTAAAAAGTAATGGAAAAGAATGCACTACTTTGTTATTTTCAAGACAACTGAACTGAAGAAATCTCTGTGAGATACGACATTCTCTGCCAACAAAAAGTGTTAAGAGCACACTATAAATTGCTAGTTACACTGATGCATAATTTGTGAAAACAGGTTAAATGACTCACAAGATCATTACATAAAATATTCTAGGCCATTATCTCTGTTTTGGGAGTATTGCATGTTGTTATTTTTACATTTCTATGTTGCCATGGCTGACTGGATGTGAACCAAAATGAAAACCAAAGGTAATAGTACAATCCTGTGGTTGAATTCCATATGGAATATTTTTCAACCTGTGTCCCTGAAGCTTACACTGAATAAAATGTCAGAAGATAAATTTTAGGAATGCCTTGGTTCATTACCAGCAAGTAATATGTGGCCATTCCAGATTTAGCAACCAGCTGTGGTTGCACATAGAAGGTAATGGAACATGGACACAACCAAAGGTCTGCATTAAGACTGACACATATGGTAGGTTTTTGAGCTGTTGAAGAACAAGAAAAAAAGACACAAATTCCCAAACTTAAACCACAGATTGAATTTGAAGAGTGTGATGCCATGACATACTAGTTCCATCTTTATATACCTTATGCATTATATAAACATTATAGAAAATACAACTACCATTCAATTTCTTTATGTGAAGGGATTTTGTAGCACCTTAGAGACTAATGCTGCATCCATACAGCAAAAACAATCCAGTTTGACACCACGTTAACTGCCATGGCTCAATGCTATAGAATTCTGGAACTGTAGTTTTGTGAGACATATAGCCTTCTCTGTTAGAAAACTCTCAAGCCACAATTCCCAAAATTCCACAGCATCGACCCATGGCAGTGAAAGTGGTGTCTAACTAGATTGTTTCAGCAGTGCAGATATATTTCTACATGAAAGAAATAAACTAGTAGTATGAGCTATCATAGACTTGAGCCCACTTTCTCAGATTCTTGTTACATGCATCTGAGGGTAGGTTCAAGTACACCACAGGTCAAGCTACCAGCTTCTGTCTGTCACTTAGTCTCTAAGGTGCTACAAGATCCCTTTGCATACTCATTTTCCAAACTAACATGGCTAGGTCTTTGAATTCATTCATTTTCTTTGCTGCTCTCTCATAAATGTCAACGGAAGTAAGATGATTATTTGAGCTGTCAACCCATGCCAACATTTTTAGTGGATTTTCCATTCTTCTCACATCCTGATATCTTATTTATTTTTGGCAGATGTACATCCAAGGAAAGCTGCTTTTTGCCAACTACATTTTCAATGGATACAGCAAATCTGTGAAAGACCTTCAGAAACAAATTGTCCTAACAAGGAGCAACTACAATAGGTGCTACTATTTACCTGCTGATTATAGATTCAGGTATTATATTCTACAACACCATTGATTCTGTGACTCCTTTTGTCTATGTCCAGTTTTGTTGCAGCACATCTTACAGTGATTGTGACAAGATAGCATTTGGTTCCAAAGGGCAAATTCACAGACTGGTGGCACATTTAAGTTGTTTTACTTTCTTTTCCTTTATGAAAACAGTGGTAAAATTCAGTAATTTAAAAATTATGTAACAAACTATTTTTTTAAATTTTATTTGATAGATTAAAGTTTATGTAAATAGGTAGTTGATGTAAGCACACTTTAAGGCATGCTAGTTTAATTGGAGGCTATTGGTTTTAATGTGTTTTAGAATCTGAGAATCTGCAGTGACATTTCGACACAGTGCTAAACTAATGTATATACTCATCTCTACATTGAAAAATTTATGTCAAAAAACAAACCCCCAAAATCTGGGTCAATTTATTAATGGGTCAATATGGTATATTGTAATGCCTATTCAAAAAAATGGCAGCAGTTTTTTTTGGAGTTTCCCCATTATGGCAAAAAGAACAAATGGGGTGGGTGTTTCTTTCAGACTCTCTTGATATGGACTAAGCTCCCAGACTCCAAGTTTAGCTCTTGCTGGGAGAGCCTGAAGGAAGCAATGTCCTCCATTCATTTTCGCTTTGGAAGCTTCTTTAGAGGGCTTCCCCAGTGTAGCAGAGAGATCAAATGGCTTGGGTGTTTCTTTTAAGTTCTCTTGACAGACTAAGCTCCAAAGGTCAATGCCTCTCTCTCTCTCTCTCTCTCTCTCTCTTTCTAAGTTGGCTTCTTTTGGGGTGAGAAGATGGGTGGCAGAGAGAAGACGGAGAGGGCAGGCAAAATACAAGAAACCAGCCACTCCTTCAGCTGTATCAGAAGAACCTGGCAGAAGTGGTGAGCCAAGAAACAGAGGTGGCGATGAAGATTTGGGGGGTTCCTCACCTGCCCTTGGTTGATCACAGATGGCCTGCTTGTCTTCTCAAAGAAGGTGGAGAGGAGGAGTAAGAGGAGACAAACAGACCCCACTACTGCTGTTTCTTTGCTCAGCACTTCTGCTGGATCCCTCCACTTCTGTTGGAAAAGCAGATAATTTATTGTCTTTTGCCTATCTTCTCCAGCTCCTCTCCACCACCCAACCACATTTTCTACAGTGGAGAGGAGCAGGAGAAGGCAAATAAAAGACAAAAAAACCAGAAATAAATAAATAAATAAATAACACCAGCTGCTCCCCCAGGATCTGGAGAGGGCAATGACCAGATGAGTGGAGCTTGCTTTCAGGTTAACTGGTTGGCAAGATAGAAAGGCCGGTTGATGGCAAAAGGGAGTGAGCGGTCAGTACCAGCTCCTGCATCACCAGGGGATGTCCACCCCTCACAGAAGCAGGGAGTGAAGAAACTGCAGCAATGACAAGGGATTGATTTATACACAAATATATATGGAGCGTGAATGGAATTAAAATGCTCGAGTATTGGGCTTATGTCTATGCTCTTTAACTCTTCTGGCACGACAATTTGCTTCAGTTTTAAACTATCATGTTGCTATGTTTGAATAAAGCACTATGTTTTCTTTTAACTATGGTTTATATGAACACATTAGGATTATAAACCATAGTTCAAACTAGAATCCAGACATTTTATCGCGTTTGGACATAACCAAAAACTGCATCTAGCAGGAAAGTGTGCGCAGTTTATCTCCTCACAGCCAGACTAAAGAAAGACAGAGAAGGGAAATATTTGAGCATAATAATCATCCAGGTCAATTTAACATATTGCTAAATAATTCATCATACTGCTAAATGAGGCAGAGCAGTACAGTAGATTTTTTTTAAAAAAAGAAATAAACTGTAACCTTTATCTTAATTATATGAAGCACCAACAATAAGGCCTTAAGCACCAATGACAATATGCACATGTAAGTTATAAATTAAATTAGTATAATTTAGTTAAAAGATTTCAATGCATTATCTAAAATTCTTTCATTTTGTAGTGACTCTTGTGGTACCATAATACCACCAGACATCTCTTTAGGTGCACATTGAGCTCCATGATTCTTAATGTTTTAATATATTTAAATTTGTCGGGTTTAACATTGGCCATAACGGAAGAGTATGTGCAATTTTCTGTTCCTTTCAAATTTAATTTACTAGTATATAAAATCTTTTGTTTTGCCATATGGGTAGGAAGTAGTTTGGATTTTTCCTGCCCTTTTCACAATAGTGATAGTCCTGCATCACCAATTATCCTTCCATGAAATTTATGGGTGAAATTACTTTCCCTCTGATTATAGAGGCCTACCATGGCAGCTATTTAGTGATTAAGCAGACCCTCATAGCAACCGTTATGCCCCCAACAAGTTTTTCAGGTTTCTAGATGTGCCCACAGTAGGTCTGTAGCTGATTGACTGAGTGATATATTATAGATTATGTGATCAAGATTGGCAGTGGGTCTGCCATTTTCACTTTGGGACTTTTTTTTCTCCTCCTCAACCTTGCCCTGTTAATTCTAGTGAGCAGATGGGAGGCAAAGAGCTGCAGGAGATAGAAGGAATCCATTCTGCTGAACAAAACACTCAAAATATGCAAATACTGCCCAATAAAACATCAGTGACAGCAATCCTTTGGAGAATCCATGGTGGAAGAACCACCAGGGTTGCATTAGCATAATTATTTAACACACTAAATGCCAAAGAGTAACATAAAACAAGACTGTTCTTATGATGTGTAGGAAAATATTGGAATACATACTTATGATCACTTAAACTAAATCAAACTTAAACTAAATTAAACTAAATGCTTATGATCACTTAAAGTAAATCAAACCTAAACTAAATAAACTTAAACTCTGCTTTTGTGCACACCATCTTTTTTGTACACTGTGACATGATTGAAGACTTTTTCAGTATAGATATGAAGCTACTGAACCATCAGTAGTGACTGAACCAGGGAACTACTGTTAGTTTAGAAGAAATTATGTGGACTAAAATGGGTATAACCTTGGATATGAGACATACGAGTTGTGCTTAAAAAATGAGTGCAACATTGTCAAACAGCAGAAAGAAGAGGGAAATATAGTTTTTAATGAGAGAAAGGAGAAATTCAGAAAGTCATATAAAAGTACAGCTTATATAAGTCAAGCATCTAAAGAATTAATAGAGAAGTTGAGAAACAAAGATTTTTTTGTTTACTGTTTAAAAGCTACAATCTTAAGTCTTCATATGTATACATACATTCTTGTTAGTACAGGAAACAAGTATGATTCCTTATACAGGAAAGAATGACAATCTGGACTGGATGTGTTACTTTTCCTCAAATAATATTTGTATTTGCCTGTATATATTTTGATAATGTATCAGACAAACATTCAAAATACCAAAAGAAGATAAGACAAAATGGACTTCCTTAACAACAAGCATGAAATCAAGCTAACAGATATGATTAAAAGAAAGTGAAAATGAATACATTTAGTTTCATGAAATATGTCACATAAAGTAAGCATAAATATGTCACATAAATAAATTCAGCTCCACACCATATAGATTTAACTACTGAAAATAGCTTGCCCTTGTGCAACAAGCCTATCCTCTGTTACTAACTAAAAACAAACCATTCAGCTCCTAACAGCATACTGTTGTCATAACTGTATGTAAAATTCCACTCCTAGTATCAATAGCAGCAGAGAGTTGCTTAAGAGTAACATACATGTGAAGAACTCCTGAGGCAAATGCACATATTTAGCATGAAGATAGAAGTGTCTTTTCCATAAAAGTGATTCAGGCCACTACTTCACTATAACAGAGAGGCTGCAGTCTGTGAGGCTGTGTACAGACAACTTTTCAAAGACTGCGAAATGGCATTATTGATCTGTGGATTTGTCTGTGAGAAGAGGTGGCACTCCGGTTTTTCCTTTGTACCTACCTTTCAAATAAGTCCCCTGGATCTCTATGTTTTAAAAGGGCCACACAAAAAACAAAACAAAAACAAACAACCAGGGACATCGCCATAGACCAAGCTAGCATGGGGGAAAAACCTTCCTTTAGGCATCTTTTTGTGTTACCAGTATGCACCCTCAGTTTCATCAGTTGCTGCCATCTTCTCTCTATTGATAAATCCTTACATTTCTTGGCTAGCAAACTTTTCATTCAATATGACAGTCTCTTTCTGCAGCAGTCCTACAGACAGGTTCTTATTGGACTGCTGCAGAGCCATTAATATCTTATTTGGATCATTAATGGTGTCCCTTGGAACTACTGCATGAGGAAAAATTACATATACCCAATCTTACTTCAGTCAGCAAGTATATGAACAAGAGTAACCAACATTCATTAGTAAAGTGCCTGCAACAGTGAGCCAGCACTGTCTGCTGCATAAACTAGCTATTGCCAAGATCATTTAGCAAGAAATTAACCTTCAGAGGAAAGTCAAATTATAAACAAGCATCTATATTAATAGACAAATACCTTCAGTGCTGATATAGCATTAGTTTGCCCCTCTCGCCAGGTATTTTACTACACTTTGTACAAAAAGTACCATACTGAAGAAAAGCAGATTTTAACCACAGATCCTGAATTATGGATGCTAAAGAAGAAGGAACAGTATTAACCAGGATATGCCAAGAAGGCTGGGGGGAGGGAGTAGAGACGCTAAAGACCAACTGTACACAAAGTCTATAAATAAAACAGTATAAGTAATAAAAAATGTAAAACCTTTAGAAATGGTTACTCAAGGTGGTGCCCTTTTGGACCTCAGACACAGTGAATGTTACAGTAACTTAAACCAAAACATGAATTTAATTAATTTAATTAAATGTGAATCAAAGGCAAAACTCTTACATTTTGGTTGTATTAAACTTTAAAGCAAAAGAAAGACATTTTGAGTGACTAACTCTGGTTAATATAAATTAAGTAACCAGGTTGCTTAGTTAAAAAGTAAAATGAATTTTGGGGGTCAATGTGTACTCTTCTCAGTCCCCATCTAGAATACGGACTATAGTTACAGTAGCCAATTATATGGAGTGAAATTAAGGAGAAAGTAAAGCTAACTGCATTCAGCAAAGGGTTCAAATTGAAGTATTTTCTTTAATTAGAATATTAATATTAAAAGTACATGTTTACAACACTTAGAAACAAAAACAGTTGGTGTGACATGAACATCCAAAACCAAAACATTAAATGACCATTGAGCTCATAACAGCTGTTAAAGGGAAGAGATCTAAGATAAGTATCTGTAAGTCCTTAGCAAATGAAATGAATAAATATGTATTGAATAGTGCTGTTAACTCAGAAAGAGGAACTACTGTCTTCAGTGGGGCTTATTCCTAGGTAAGCATGCATAGAATTGCACTCTAGGATAGAAAGATATATGCATAAAAGTTGGAAGAGAAAAGTGTGCATCATTTGACCTACAGGTTTCAAACCTCTGGAATAGGAGGTGGTGGTGATATATTTTAACAGCCAGGATGCTAGTTTGTCTTCTACTTGTTCAGCTTCTCAAGCGAAGCATCTAGTAAGATAAGCACATAATAGAAACTACATACAAAACATGTTATGAATTGTTGATGTGTATTTGTGAACTCTAATGTTCTAACTAGACATTAGTGAATGGGTATGAAAGTGTAGAAGTGCTGGGGCTACATTTTTATTGTGGGGTTTGTCTTTGCATTCCAGTTTGATTGAAAATAGCTTGCAGAGTTTCCCTGAACACACTGAAGGAAGAATTTCACAAGATATTTCTAGATGCATTTCTTATGCCACTGACAGATGGGATGAGCAAATGGCTTTGAGAAGAAAAACTTTACAGAAAATGATGGGCTGAGGCTCCTGATTAGGTTCACTGCATAATGTTACAACTACCTGTCTTTTCAAGATCAACTAAGCTAGAGAATATATGTAGGAAGAATTCAAGATGATTTATATAGAAATGTCTTATGATTTTCTTTGGAGTGCCTCAACCTTGCTGTGCTCTTACCAAAGAGCAAATCCAAGACATGAATCAAATTGCACAGCAGTAACCAGTTCTTTGCTGGCCAGATATCTGGAGATAGCTGGCTGATTATCACAGGACTCTTGGCTCATGTGAGTCCAGTATTCCTAAAGCGAATAAATTTTCAAGAGAAAAAAAAGTAGATATATTATCAAAAACTAGTATACTTTTCAGTTGCTTCCAAAGGCAGTTCTTTTGGAGGAAGTGTTTATAACACAGTTTTGTGCTCTTCACTTGTACTCCTTGTCCTGGTGATCTTAAGATTGTTCTCATACCAGACACATCATCACCGAAAGTCCATGGATGGAATTGCAGCAGATCTGAAATAGCTGTTATCCGAAAGGACCCATGTGCCCCTCAATTTGCTGAGAATTTCTTCCAGACAGTGCCTCTCAGAGAGCCCTGTTGCTGTTCTTCCCAGCTCCCTCAACTTCAAAGGTAACTGGACATTTCTGTACAAGAGCGTCAGAAAACAAAGCAGTAGGTACACATTTTTGTGATTTTCATCAACAAACCCATTTTGAAGTTAGGATAAGTTAAAAGGCAGTGTCATACTTCTAATGGAGCATTTTCCTACAGTGGCGGTCTCATATTTCTTTGCACTTCTTTGAATCATGGCCCTTACAAGATTCTTATTATTGATGTTGTATGTTCGCACATTTTTCTTGATACTTTATATTTTGAAATACACCAGAAAGTTCTCATGATTTTGAACTATACAACTTATAGAAGGGCGGCACCGACACTGAAATGCAGAACCATTTAAATTGAGGAATCCAATTTCTAATTCAGTTTTGGATGAACTTCAGTTTTGCTAAGATACTTTACTGCAAATATATTAATAAGCCGAAGGAAAATCATTATATAGAAGAGAACAAAGTTGCTAAGCAGTGACCAAAAATGTGAGGTGGATGCAAAAGAAAATATTTGTGTGTCCCCTCCACCAAGGACTGAAATTGATAGAAAACCCTGATGCATTCTCCAAGTTTTTTTTAATTACAACTCTCATTACCTCCAGCCACAATGTGAAAAGAAATGATGGGAGTCAGAGTCAAAGACTTTGGGAGTGGGACTAAAATTTGGGAGAGGTTTTATTTACTGAGATTGACATAACTAAAAACAGATTCAGGTTTTTTTATCTTTAGCTCTTGTATATGATAAGTATGCTGTCAGAGAACTCAATTTTAATTTAAATAAATATCCATATTCATTTCTCAATTACAGAGTTGTGTGTTTTCTGGAGTAGGATTCTTTTGTTTTTCTGTGTGACAATGCTACATCAAGATAACAGAATAGCCTAAATGTTGATGGGTTTGAGATCAGGTAATAGGATAATTTACACATTAATGGTTTCAACTGAATTTTATTTTCATTTTTTTCACTGGGCAGAAATTAATTTATGGCACAGCTCTATACATATAAACTCATAGGTAAGTCCCCAATTCATTCAGTAGGGCTTAGTCCTAGGTAAGTATGCCTGGGATTGCAGACTCAGGTAACTTGGAGTAAAAGGTAAATTGATGCTTGAATACTTTTGTAACCAGAGCTTAGAAAAGTTACTCTGTTGGAATAAGAACTCTCAGAATTACCAGAGCACAAGTAATTCTGGAAATTTTAGGTGTGTAAGACATTTAGCTTTTTTTGTCAGAGAGTTGTGCTGTCACAACAAACTAGTTTCCAGAATTCCATAGCATTAAGCCATGACAGTTAAAGTCGTGTCAAAGTGGATTATTTCTGCAGTGCAGATGCAGCCTTAGTGACAGAAGTTTCCCATTTGGGGCAGAGGGTTGAATTCTTAGGAACCACAAAAATGGCTAGGATGGTGTTGTGTGTCATCTCCAGACAACACTACCATACCCTTGATTTCAATACAGGTTCTGCTCCTTTGCCTTTCCACATTTCACACACATCAGATTCCAGGGACTATAAAACAGACTATGCAAGCCCCCAGGCAAGCCCCGGTTACATAATTACCAGTATGTCAGAGCTTTTTTTTAATGTGGGAATTAATCTTTTTCAAGATGGTGTACAAATCCTAATACAGCGCACCTGCGTCATACGCGGGCGCGCTTTACGCGGCTTGAGCATACGCGCTCAAGCTGCGGGGCGCGCGCAGGGAGGAAGGGGCGTCGCGTCCCATTCAATTGTTTACAATGGGGCTTGAGCATAGGCGGAATTCGCCTTACGCGGAGGGATCCGGAACGGATCCCCGCATAAGGCGAGGGCCCACTGTACAGGAATTGGTTTATTTAATACAGTGAGAACTAAGTACAATTTATCAGTCTGACGTTACTTCAGTATCAGTGAAAGCTTGGCACCTGCTCACTTTCATTATTATTGGTACAAAACACCTCTAATCTCATCCTTTATTGAAATTTCAGAGTGTTTGTTTTTAATTCATACATTGTATGCTATCAGGCTGCCACATTCTGTTACATGAAGAAGAAAAACATAATTCGGCAAAAATGTTTCAGACTTTGGCAATGGCAGCACAGGTTTTTTTGGGGGGGGGGGGAGTTGGACTCGCTCAACAATGATGGACATATATGTGTGACTTGAAGGCACACAATGCCAAATGTAATTCATAGAACATTTTGCCTGGCATGAAATCTGATTTCTCTGTACATTCCATGTATTCTACTAGACATTCAAAAATGTATTCAGATATGACACATATTTTGATAATGTGGTAAGTTCAGACAAGAAAAATACCATTCTTCTAAGAACTAAAAGGTTTGATATGATAATGCTGTGCCTATCATAATCTGCCCGTGACTTCAGCAGTGTTGGAATTACGTGTACCTCAACATGAACCAAACAACCAGAGTAGCCTTTGTCTTCATACCAGAAATCTAACTAAATGCATAATATTTTGCCCACAGGATTACTTCTATGTTATCAGGGAGGAAGCATTCTTTCATGAAGACAAGTAGGTGTTTTTGTAGGTGTTTTTGTAACGCCTCTGAAAAAGTGTAAAATGTAAAGGATTTTAGATCATTTACACTGCAGTTAATAATGTCCTGTCTTCAACTTTATGTACATTTCCTTCTAAAACATGCAGTATAAGAGCAATATGTCACACATAGAAGTTGTTGATGCTACACCTTAACAGTTATCCACATCACCATTAACATTTGGGAACACTAAAGTAGTTAGTCTTTAACAATGGAAAAAGCATTGCAATAAATGAAAACATACTTGGCAGATCAGAATGAAAATGAAAGAACTGAACAAGAATTTGAATGAAGTTGTGACAGGGTTCCCCATGACATTCTTGCAAACAAGCTAGTGAAATGTGGACTAGACAACATAACTGTTACATGGATTTGTAATTGGTTGACTGGCCAAACCCAAAGGGTGCTCAACAATGGCTCTTTTTCATCCTGGAGAGAAGTGACCAGTGGGGTCCCACAGGGCTCTGTCCTGGGCCCAGTTTTCTTCAACATCTTTATCAATGACTTGGATGACAGAATTGGGGGCATACTTATCAAATTTGCAGATAACACTAAATTAGGAGGAGTAACTAATACCCCTGAGGACAGGATCAAAATTCAAAATGACCTCAATAGACTAGAAAGCTGGACCAAAGCTAACAAAATGAATTTCAATATGGAGAAATGTAAGGTACTGCACTTAGGGTGGAAAATGAATTGAACAGATATAGAATGGGCAACACCTGACTGGGATCTGGGAGTCCAAGTAGACCACAAGTTGAACATGAGTCAACAGTGCGACGCAGCAGCTAAAAAGGCCAATGCGATTTTAGGCTGCATCAATAGAAGTATAGTGTCTAGATCAAGTGAAGTAATAGTGCCACTCTATTCTGCTCTGGTCAGGCCCCACCTGGAATACTGTGTCCAGTTCTGAGCCCCACAATACAAAAAGGATGTTGTGTCTGAAGGAGGGCGACTAAAATGGTGATGGGTCTGGAAACCATGCCCTATGAGGAACGAATTAGGGAGCTGGGGATGTTTAGCCTGGAAAAAAGAAGGTTAAGGGGTGATATGATAGCCCTGTTTAAATACTTGAAGGTATGTCATATTGAGGAGGGTGCTAACTTGTTTTCTGCTGTTCCAGAGACTAGGACCTGGAGCAATGGAAGCAAGCTACATGAAAAAAGATTCCACCTCAACATTAGGAGGAACTTCCTGACAGTAAGGTCTGTTCGACAGTGGAACAAACTCCCTCGGTGTGTAGTGGGGTCTCCTTCCTTGGAGGTCTTTAAACAGAGGCTGGATGGCCATCTGTCAGGGATGCTTTGATTTAGATTTCCTGCATGGCAGGGGGTTGGACTGGATGGCCCTAGTGGTCTCTTCCAACTCTATGATTCTATGATTCACAGATGTGTTCTGAAGGTGTATGCACAAAGGAGGAATGGAAATAAGAGTACCAGTTACTTTGTTTCAAAAATAAAAATGTTATCTACACAAGAAAGTGAAAGACACAGTAATTGAAGGGAAGACCTTTTTGAGCCTGTTTAATTTTCTAGGGCAAAAGTACGGTCTGTGGGTATCATGAGAACAAGCTTGGTAATAGTTGAGAGTATAGAGCATTTACTGTAAATATAATAATGATGTAAGTTATTTCTCTAGTCCAGATGTTTATATGCAACAAAATAAATACTGTACATATATTGGTTTTGCTTTATAGCCCCTTTTCCAAACTGGAGTATTAGTTTGCATTAGAATCACTGGCTGCACTAACTATGGCTTTCATTTTTTTAATCAACAAAAGAGTCTACATCTTAGGCTATGAGCCCAATGAACCAACAGATCAAGAAAAAACAACAAGTAAAGTGATATAAAGCAGATACAACAGAGGAAATAAAGCTTTCAGATAGAACATCATGAGTGTTTCTGTTCTTTTTCATGAATCATTTCAAGTTTTATAACGAAACTTGCTATTTATAACCAACATTTAGAAAATGACAACTAAGAAATTTTCTTTTACAGAAAAAATCCTTATAACATAAATAAATAAAGGTAAAATATTAAAAGACATTTCATCCATGGTGTCTGTGAGAACCAGTCTATACACCTTGAGTTTAGTTTATACTTGCATGTATACACACACACACACACACATTAAAAAAAACCTAGTAAAACCCAATTGATATCATGATAAAAGGACTTGTTATCCTATCTGCCATCCAGTATTTCAATTCAGAATTTCTGCATGGGTTGCTTTTGTTATCTCACATGCCTTCTGTGGTGTTCACATAAGCAAGGCCGAGTTTGGCTGAACTCTATAATCTTTCATTTTTACAGCTGTTTCCTTCTCCTTTATGTTTTTCAAATAAATCTTCCTTCTCCTGCATTTCCTCCTCCTCCTCTTCCTCCTCATCTCCAAATGTTTGCTCTTGCATGGTTGTAAATGTAAGTGACTTTGCAGCAACCTGTGCTGCTAAACCAGATGTAAAATTGAAATCTGTTAATATATGAAGCTCAGCCAGCCTTTGCTTGATGGAGGACTGTGACACATCTCTCTCAAGTGGCTGCAACATGTTTACTCTATCCACATCTGTCAGTTCAGACTCTTCACCTTCTCCATTACATTGGTAACATGTTCTTTTTTCAATTTCTGGTGAGTCACCATTTGCAGCAATGTCATTTTTACCCACACGAAACCCATCAGATAGGTATTCCATTCTACCATTCTCTTCATCAGTGGCTTCCAGTTTTTGGTTACAGTCAGTTTCTTCCAAGTTATCATTTCTGATATAAAGCTGCTTGTCAGACTCTGAATTCACAGATGTTATCAAAATATTCGTGGGCTCATCTGGGTTTTCAACAGGCAAGGGTTTTACTGCAGCTTAAGAGTGAAAAGAGAAATTGATACTCAAAATTGTCTATTTCTGTTACAGGTAAACTTCATTTAAAATTATTGTACCTAAACTGATAACTACATTTTAGAGGGCATGTAATTCTCAATGTGATAATATGAAAGCACTGCACAGGATGCTGGACATAATAAGTAACAATTACTGTATCATGTATATGTACTCCCTCAAATGTGAACAGTTAAAAGGAATGGGTTATGTATAAAGATTTGGT
Organism: Sceloporus undulatus; assembly: GCF_019175285.1. NCBI lineage: Eukaryota > Metazoa > Chordata > Lepidosauria > Squamata > Phrynosomatidae > Sceloporus > Sceloporus undulatus. The sequence continues at coordinate 44,816,599 of NC_056526.1, forward strand.
ATAAAGATTTAAGCAAAATACAGTGAGCAGCTGATCAGATACTAGAAAATGTAATGACCAGAACATATTGTTTATGCTACTGATTGTGTTTATCTGTTTTGGACTATCATCCAGTAGTTCCTTGCGTGCCATTTTGAGTGGCACTGAGCAAGGAACCAGAGTCCGCATCTTCAGAAAGCTATCTGGAACCACTGTTAACCCAGTTCTTTTCCAGCCAGAGAAACTATCATCAACATAAAGAAAATATACACCTCCCCCCAACTTGTTTATGTGAAAACTAAAATAATCTAAATTAATCTAAATAGGGTCTAGCTTTAGACTCTAACTGTCAAAAGCACCAATAATCAATACATTTTAGAAGAAAGAAATGACACAATCAGTTTCACCAAATGCAGAGCTTGGCAAAATTATTTTTAGGCAGAAGAAATACAATTACATGCTGAAGCCATGCAGATCTGAGCAAAGCTGGGATGATTCTTTAAGCCAGATAGTAGCTAGCCTACAACTTACTCAGTTATAGGTTTCAGGCTATTATATTAAGTCTTCTTTAAGATAACTTGTCAAGCTCTGAAATCTGTCCTCATTTTATGTTCTATGCTGACAAACTGTGGTTTCTACTAACTGGAATAAAAATGGGTGGAAAAAAACAGCAAGGAAACTACACACCCATGCACTGTGCTGATTCCCAGTGTATCTGGTTACAGAATCCCTAAAAGCCTGGTCTTCTAATAGTAGGATAAAGTATTTTTGATAAAATTGCACCAGTGTACTATAACAATTAAAAATCCCCAAGAGCTCCATGGTATTGTTTCTGAACATCAGAAGCAATTTTGGTAGTGCAATGAATGTGCTGGTTCATAATGTGTAAGCAGTTTTAATGTGTTTTAACTAATCCAAATTGATGTTTTTAAGTGGACTTTTGTTTAATATGTTTTTAAACTTTTGTATTACAGATAGCTTTAGCTACTGTATATACCTGTCTATAAGTCAAAAAATTTATACCAAAAAATTGGCCCCCAAAAACTGGGTTGACTTATACACAGGTCAATATGGTATCAAGCCTCTTCCCAGCTGTCTGTCTCCCAAAGGGACAGGCAAGCTGGGAAGGAGGAGGAAAGGCAAGCACTCGCCCCTCAACTGCTCCCCAGCATGGCTGTCTCCTGAGGGCACAGCCAGACTGTGGAGGGGGGAGGTAGAGTGCATGCCGCTTATCTGCCCCATCCATGATTGTTTGGAGCCGCCTGCTTGTCTCTTCCTCCTCTCTATCTTCTGTGGACAAGCTGCAGACAACCAAGGAAGGGTGGACGGGCAGGAAAGCAGATCATATGTTGTACTCTTGACTTATCCACGAGTCATATCCTTAATTTTGGCCCAAAACCTGCCCTTGAATTATACATAAGGTCGATTTATAGTTGAGTATATACAGTATATTGTTTTAATGTACAGTGTAATCTTCTTTGAGTGACATATGAGAGAAAAGCAGGATATAAATTAAATAAATAAACAAATAAAACAAAAATTAAACATACTGTCAAAGGACAGCTGCATACAGGTTTTTCTGGAATTAACAATAGCAAACAATGCTTACCATGATCACTAAATAGAAGTTGCTTCCACTTTTGCCTTTCTGCCTCTGAAGCTTTAAATCCTAATACAGATTTTAGTTCCTGCAGCACTCTCTTTGATTCTTCTCTTTCACGTTTTTGTCTCTCTCTGTCTTCCAGGGAAAAGTAATAAAAGTCATCCCTCTTATATTCGCTGTCTATATCTGTATCATCAACATAGGCTTCAAGTTCCTGAGAGAAGAATCAACAAACATCCTTTTTATCTACACATTACTCAGTCCTATGAGACACTGATATTCTGACCGTCATTTATTCATTATGGAAGATTTAGATCCCAGATGAACAAGATGCCAAATATTCTGTTCTTCTTTCCTTTTACTTAGTTTTCATTACATGGATTAAACACTTTTCTGGATACGGTCTGTCTATTACAGAATAATTACAAATAGTTTCCAGTTAGCACTGGTCTATAGTGACACCATTTATTCATGATTATCCCAAAGTTTATCCCAAAGCATGTAAAACTTTAAATTGGGTCTCCTTGTTTCTGATCCCTAAATTTCTAGCCCCTATGTGTTTAGGTATTTAAAATCTCTGTACTACTATCTGGGCTTAAAATTATTCTTTAAGGTAAAAAATGGAATTTGGGGGTTGCATAGTATTGTCATATAAACATGATTTGGGTGCTATAAAAACAAGCCTTCTATGGATAATCGATAACACGGAGTTCATTAAAATATTATATAACTATGTAATCCTACATGCCCAAAAGTCAAAAGCTATAGAAATGACTGCAGAAATTGTGGCAGGGCTGGTACTAAAGTTTTTAAGAAGGGAATGGTGAGAGAGAGAAAATTAACTAGTTGACACTGGAAAGGTTGAAAAACATAATCTCTTTAAATGTATATTCTGTATTCATTCACTGAGGTTCCGTCCACATGGTAAGAAAAAACATAGTTCGATTATATTGCTTCAATTTTCTGCATGTTGAAAATTCACTTCACTTAGAAAACTAACACTTCAAATTTGGCTGGTATTTTTCTTGACTCTCAAAGTACTTCACTCTTCAGATGATACTTTTCTGAAGTGAAGAAAAGGTCTGAGGAAATATTTTATACTGCCCTCTCACAGAATATCCCAACAATAAATTGAGTTTTTGCTTTAGTTTTGAACAATCGAATAGGTCATTTATGTCTCTCTATGCACACTCAACCTCAGAGGATGGCAATAGCAAACCGCCTCTCAAGAAATTTGTTAAAAAAAACCCTCATGATAGGTTCATCTTAGGGTCACCATAAGTAGCAAACAACCTGAAGGCACACAACAACACTTCTTTCACTTAAGTGTGTACAGGACTATAGTCAAAGTCACATAGATGTACTGTTTAAAGCTTTATGAAAATCTTTTTAAAAGCTACAGTGGGAGTGCCACCATGTGATACAATACAGGTACAATAGCATTTTTGGACAATAGCTTACTCTGAAAGAAATGGCTTTTCAGTAGAATAAAAGACTAACTGGAATGCTGTATATTAAAATACAGTGGTACCCCGGGTTACGAAATTAATTCGTTCCGCGGCGCCCTTCATAACCCGAAATCTTTCGCAAGCCGAAAAAGCCATAGGCGCTAGCGCTGGAAGCCGCGATTTCGTGCGAAAAAGCGCCGAAAAGCACCAAAAATTTTTTTCGTAAGCCGAAAAAAAAAAACGTAACCCGGAACAGTTTTTTCCTATGGAATTTTTTCGTATCCCGGAAATTTCGTAACGCGGTGCATTCGTATCCCGGGGTACCACTGTACCTGTGTGCATACTGGCAAAAGAAAGATAATGACTATATTCACAGTATAAAGTCTAGGTATTCTTACCTGTTCTTCAGGGATTGGATCTTTGTCCTCTATGTGTACAGCTGGCTGTAATAAAGGTACCATGGTGCAGTGCTTGTTCTCACAGGATGGTTCAGCTTTGTCTGGTGGCAGGAAGGTAAGAAGCAAAGAAAGTAGGAGTCTATGTAGCATTAAAAATAATGTTCCCCAAGTAACTTCCTAAGGAGACTCATTGACCAGATTTGTTCAGAGCTGAAATGTTGATACACTAGCCCTTGTTTTATCCTTACCTCTCAAAATGCTCACATTTAGGACCTGCTAATTAGGACAGTCCATTTCCCAGAGTCTCTGTGCACAATAAAAAGACTTGTGTATGTTTACTCTTAGTATATGATATAATACAATGCTGGGCAAATATAAAGTTGGAAAAGCAGTGAAAATGCTACTTTAAGGTAGAGAAATATAATTTGAGTTTGCATCTACAGCAGACAAGTTCTGGCAAAACTGTTCAAAATACTTGCATAGCACAACTGAACAATAAGTGAACAATAAGTGGTGTACAAGTACCACTTTTTCAATTGAGCATCTGAAATAGATTATAACACACCTGCTAAGAGCAAATGCTTGAATAGGGTCAGGATACAGGGTAGCAGTATACCATGCTGAACAACTCCAAGAAACCAAGAATGTTCTCACATACTGGAGTACCCATATTTTTATTTTCATCATGGTTTCACCTGACAGCTCCATGCTCTCAAGTTCCATGTAAGTCTGAGTATATATATGCTATTTTACAGTACAGATTTTCTCTTCCCCGCTACAACTTTACATTCATTTTCTGAATAGTGTATGAATTAGGAAGACAATATACCTTTTTTATCTGGATTTCTTCGAACCATTTTGTCCACCTGAGAAATGGCCTCCTCCCAGCAGCTGTTGCTAGCTTGCATATGAGGCTGAATGAGTTTCAGTTTTTTTTCTACAACATGATAGGCCTCTGTGGTTAATTCTTGACTTTCCCTGGAACTAATAAACTTTTCAAGTTCATCCTCAAGAATTATTACTCTGAACAAAAGAAAAGGAAAAAAAACAAAACATTTCTCAAAATCAGCTTAGTAATTCAGTAAAATGTTTTCTGAATTTTTTTTTATCTCTCTCTCTAATTTAAACTCATTACTTCTTGTGCTAACTTGGTGAAACATGTTTGCTGTCTTTTTGATATTTCTCCAAATATCTGAAGAGATCTGAGCACGCTTGTAAGATCTCAGCCTGGACCAATTCTACTTCCAGGCTGTTTTTAGTAGTAGCAGTGATTAGAACTGTGGGAGCTTTAGCAAGATCTCCACAGTAAGACCACTGGGCAGATATATCTCCAACCCCATTCTGCCATGCAGGAACTCACAATCAAAGCACTTCTGACACATGGCCACCCAGCCTCTGTTTAAAAACCTCCAAAGAAGGACATGCCACCACACTGTGAGGTAGTGTGTTCCACAGTTGAACAACTCTTACTGTTAGGAAGTTCCTCATAAAGTTGAGGTAGACTATCTAGCCTGCTGAAGGGCCGAAAAGCTACCCCCAGATGTGGACAGTGGGGCAGCGTGATACCGGCTTTGGGCAGCATTGGGCATCCGTCATCCGTATGCCATGCCACCAGGAAGCGGGCATATTTTGCCGGTCTCTACTGGCCCTAAAACTACTCAGAACGTCTCTGCCAGAGAGTAACTTACTCATTCAGTAAGGCCTTTAGATGGAGTTGCAAACTGCGCACTGCTGTTTGGAGAAGATTTAGCTCTCCTGGTTTCTGCTGAGTTTTGGCTGACCGTTCCAAGCTGGATTGGTGATGTGTTTCAAAGTACCGATAAAACTCATAGCTTCGTTTAAGTTCTTCTAAGCAGGCAGCATGAGCATGAGGGAGGCCTTGAGTCACATCAGAAAAGATAGAAAGAGGCAAACGTTCTGGCGTAATCAGGGTCTTGAGAGATGCATTGGAGGGGGAAAGCAGAAGAACTAGTCGCCTGAAGAATTCAGAACTTTGCCCAACCCAAAGCTGGAATAAAATCTTGAGAACACAGAAAAATCACAACCATCTTCATTGCTACAAAAGATTCTGTTTTCATTTTCCCTGCTTTCCCATTCAATGTATTTTAAAAGAGAATCAAGAACAATTTGAGTAATAACTAGATCATCTTAGATAATTGAAGAGCCTGAAGATAAATGTATTAAATAAACTAAATGAAATTATGATAATACATTTAACTTAATGGCATGATCCTAGATTGCACTGGCAGAGCACAAAGCACTGTGCCTTTCTATCTCTTTGTGCACTCTGCTTACCTATTTGGTGTCATGTAATGTCCTGAAGGGGATGGAGAGGATGGCAAGGCAGTGACTGGCTGTGTTTCTGCAGCCACCTACAGCAAGTTGGCATCTTCCTGTGGCTGGTTGCAGGAACACAAGTCATCCACTGCTTGGCCGCCCCCTCATTCTTTCCTAGTCCTGGCACAAAAATGGTAAGTACAGTAAAGGGTAATTTTGGATAGAGATGGGAAATACCTCCAGTGAGCAATAAAAAACATACAAAGTCTTAATTTGGCATTACACCTATATATTTTACCAAAAGGATTCCATGGGATCAGGGATTTATTTAAGCAATATATTAACAGCTATAACTCACTCTGTGATCCACCATATTATAGTGCAAAATACAAAGAGATGGAAGTAAGTTCACACATGTCAATTACAGACATTTCATCCGAAGTACAGTACACATTTTGAATCTTTCAGATAACACTGTACAAAAAGATGGGGGAAACCATCTTCCGTTGCTGTATCAAGTTATTCTGAACATTAAACATTGTTTCAAAAATCCACAATTATAACCTACAAGATCTGTGTGTTCAAATATAATCTTTGGGCTGAACACAAAGACCATTACAACAGAGTATTCCAAAGATGTGAATGAGCTCTGGACTTTTTAAAAAAGTAATATAAATCAGAATCATTTAAACTACAAAGTGGCAAAAGAGGCTGATGCAACAAAACCAACAAAATCACCCTGAAGTGTGGCAACAACCAAAATCCACAAAACAGCAATAACTTTAATAGGCAAAACAAAAAAAATGGGGAAAAAATACATCACACAATGTTTTGAATGATGTATTTTGTGGATTTTTGGTTGGACCAATAAAGGTATAACTGTTTTGTGGATTTGGGATGTTGTTGCATTTTGCAGTAAAGTCTGGCCAATACTGTTACCCTGGATATGTTTCCCAAAATGTGAATTACCTTAAGTGCAGGCAGACTGAAGCCATCTGTGAAATTATGTGCTTCTTCTTCTGACACCTGCTCTTCACTTAGTCCTAAGCCTAATTCCTTAAAAGGCACCACACAGATGTAGTTTGTCACATTATCACTCTCAGAATTTAATGGGTAAGTTTAATTAGGGTTAAGGCAGTTAAATAAGTTTTTTTTTATTAATGGCACATTCATACATATGACTCAAAAATATGCAATGTGAATAAATATGATACAAAAAGCTACTGTACCTTTGTATTAAGTTAAAGAGCCTAGGTGATGTTCTTTATTCACAGAGAAGAAAAAACTTTCTTCTATTCCAAAAGATTGCAAAGCAAAGGGATGGTGCAGTGGACAGAAATACTGTTTGATTACCAAAAAGCCTCATGTGCTCTAATAGGTAATGTTCTTTCTTTAGATATGAAATGAAACATGGATTGCTTTTTATTCTTTTTGTAATAATATTTAATTAAACAAAACAAGTTTAAATAGTTGAAAGTGCTAGTACTAAAACTGTATGCTGTAAATTGCTCTGCTGTAGTTGTTATAAGGCACCAAGCTGACTTCTGACTTTTGGTGACTCTCTGAATAAGAGCCCTCTTCAAATCTTACAAAGTCAGGGCTGTGGCTTCCTTTACCGAATCAATCCATCTCTAATGCAATCTTCCTCTTTCTCTACTGCCCTTAACTTTTCCAGTGAATCATGTCATCTCATGATTATGTCCTATATTTTGCTCAAATATTACAATGACACAAATAAAGCCATATAAAATAATACAATTATGTATGTCATGGTTAGAATAATGACAGGGGTTAGAAATGGCTTAAGGCAAAGACAGAAGAATGACTGTTAGTAATTTCCTTGCAATCCTATGCATGCTAATTCAGTTGCAAATCTCAATAAATTTAAGACTATAATCCTATGACGACTAACAAAGCCACAAGACTCCTGGAAGACAATGAGAATTTGTCTCAGGTAAACACTGATAGCACTGGATAGAATGTTATCTGATAGCAGTGAATGACTGAGAAAAGAGCACAATGCATAAGGGGCTGGAAGGAGCTGAAGGGGAAGTGATAGATGAAGAACAAGAGACTCGTATTTCAAAAAGGATATTTTTTCAGCATGTATAAGGTGGCAAGTCTTGAGGCTCTGAAATTGGCTCTTACTGATCGGTATACAGCTTTCCGAAGACCAATGAGATGCTGACAAGGATGCTGTCCAGCTTTATTAAATGGGCAACCAGCACTGACCCTGTCAAGCAAACTTGAAAAGTAAAATGTGATACAACTGTACAGATGTCCTAAAGAATAATAAAGAATAAAGTATAAAACAATAATATTGGCCTGTTACAGACAGCCAAAATAAAGCTGCTTCGAGTCACAGTGGAGGTATGGTGTTTCAATGATGCATACATCCTAAAAGTCCAGAAGCCACACCAAAGCCATGCTCCAGTCTGGAGTGTGGCTTTGGTGTGACTTCTGGACTCTTAGGATGCATGCATCATTGAAATACCATACCTTGTGACTCGAAGCAGCGTTATTTTGGCTGTCTGTAACAGGCTTGTCTTCTTTTTCACAGACGATATACGTAAAATATTTAAATATTAATAGTGCTTTTTAGTATCTATAAATTTTGAGTTGAGAAAAGACCTATTCATTGTTGGTAGTAAAGTACAAGGCCAAGGAGGCTTAACTTCAAGTTCCTAATATAACAAAGAAAAAAATGCAACATCACACACACAAACAAATGAATAATAAATAGCATGACCCCTAAAACTACTTTTGCATTTATAGATATATAAAAGTAAATACTATATTTCTTTACAGAGACATGATCATGATCAATAAAATCTGAACTCATGGGTTTTTGAAAAAGCCTCTCCAATTTCAAAAGATGGCAGAAGCAGGAATGCAAATGCAGTAAGACACACAGATATTGCCATTGTCTATATACAGTGCTAGTCCATCATAGTTGCTTTTCGCAAAGAGAATCGAGGGCCTGATACAGACAGGCCAAAATAAGCTGCTTCGGGTCTCTTTGGAGGTAGGCGATTAAGTGATGCATGGGTCCTAAGAGTCCGGAAGCTGCGCCAAAGCTGCACTCCAGAGCTTAGGATTGGAGTGTGGCTTGGCGCGACTTCCGGACTCTTAGGACCCATGCACATTTAAACAGCATACCTCCAAAGAGACCCGAAGCAGCTTTATTTTGGCCTGTCTGTGGGCCATAGAACGTAGAGCGGGAAGAGACTGCAAGGGCCATCCAGTCCAACCCCCTGCCATGCAGGAAATCACAATCAAAGCATCCCCGACAGATGGCCATCCAGCCTCTGTTTGAAGACCAAGGAAGGAGACTCCACTACACTCTGAGGGAGTGTGTTCCATGTCGAACAGCCTACTGTCAGAAGTTCCCCTAATGTTGAGGTGGAATCTCTTTTTCCTGTATTTTACATACATTGTTCCGCGTTCTAGTCTCTGGAGCAGCAGAAAACAAGCTTGCTCCCTCCTCAACTTGACATCCCTTCAAATATGTTAAACAGGCTAGCATATCACCTCTTAACCTTCTCTTTTCCAGGCTAAACATCCCCAGCCCCTAATTCTTTCCTCACAGGGCATGGTTTCCAGACCCACACCATTTTAGTCACCGTCCTTCAGACCACTCCGGTTTCTCAACCATCCTTTTAAATGTGTGGTGCCAGAACTGGACACAGTATTCCAGGTGGGGCTGACCAAAGCAGAATAGAGTGGCACTATTACTTCCCTTGATCTAGACACTTACTTCTATTGATGCAGCCTAAAATCACATTGGCCTTGTTAGCGGTCGCATCACACTGTGGCTCAAGTGTCAACTTATGGTCTACTTGGACTCCTAGACCCTTTCACATGTAGTCTTGTTCATCCAGTGTCCCCATCCAATGTGTGCATTTCGTTTTTTCGGCCCTAAGTGCAGTACCTACATTTCTCCCGGTTGAATTCATTTTTTTTTAGTTGTGGCCCAGCTTTCTAGTCTATTCAGGTCATTTGGATCTTGATCCTGTCCTCTGGGTGTTAGCTACTCCCCTAATTGGGTGCATCTGCAAATTTGATAAGTATGCTCCCAATTCTGTCATCCAAGTCATTGAAAAGATGTTGAATAGCACTGGGCCAAGACAGAACCCTGTGACCCCACTGGTCAATTTTCCCAGGACGAAAAGGAGCCGTTGTTTGAGCACCCTTGGGGTTCGGCCATCAACCAATTACAAATCCATGTAACGTTACCTTGTCTAGCCACATTTTATAAGCTTGTTTGCAAGAATGTCATGGGAACCTTGTCAAGGCCTTACTGAAATCAAGATATACAGTGGTACCCCGGATACGCAATGCGCCGCCTTACGAAATTTCCGGTTACGAAAAAAATCCATTTAAAAAAACTGTTCCGGTTACGAAGGTTTTTTCGGGTTACGAAAAATTTTTTTGTGCTTTGCCGCGGCTATTTCACACACGAAATCGACCGGCTTTGGCCCCCCATTAGCGACTAGGGGTTTCTTCGAGCTTGCGAACTATTTCGGGTTACGAAAGCGGCGGCGGAACAAATTAATTTCGTAACCCGGGGTACCACTGTACTATATCCACAGCATTCCCTTCATCTACCAAGCTGGTAATTTTATCAAAGAAAGAGATTAGATTTGTCTGGCATGATTTGTTTCTCTAAAACCCATCTTGACTCTTTTGTGATTATGGTATTGCCTTCTAGATTTTCACAGAGTCTCCGTTTAATGATCTGCTCCAGAATCTTTCCTGGTATAGATGTCAGACTAACTGGATAATTGTTGGAATCCTCTTTTCCCCCCTTTTGAAGATGGGGACATTTGCCCTCCTCCAGTCTGCTGGGACTTCTCCTGTTCTCCAGGAGTTCTCAAAGATTATTGCCAATGGTTCTGATATTACATTTGCCAGTTCTTTTAATACCCTTGGATGTAGTTCATCTTGTCCTGCCTGATTAACAAGGTATTCCTGTGCTATATTTTTTACTTATTCTGTGCTGAATTTCCCCTATTCTGTCCTCTGCTCCATTATCCTCAGGTTGGGCACCCTTTGTCTTTTCTGAGAACACTGAAGCAAAGAAGGTGTTGAGTAATTCTGCCTTTTCTCTGTCCCTGATAGCATTTTGCCATCTTCACCACACAGTGGCCCTACCACTTCCTTCTTCTTCCTTTTGCTGCAGACATACCCCCCAAAACCCCTTTTTATTGTTCTTAACCTCTCTAGCAAGCCTGAGTTCATTTTGCTCTTTATCTTTTCTGACTTTACCCTTACACATGGTAGCTATTTGTTTGAATTCCTCTTTGGTGATTCCCCCCCCCCTTTCCATTTCTTATACATCTTCCGTTTAAAACTTAGCTCAGTTGAAAGTTCCTTAGTCATCCATCCTGGTTTCTTGAGACACCTCCCATTTTTCATCCTCATTGGGACTGTTTGAAACTGTGCCTTCAATATCTCCCTTTTGAGAAGCTCCCATCTGTCTTGAACTCCCTTCTCTTTTAGAATTCCTGATCATGGGAATCATCTCCAGTATTTCTCTAAGTTTACTAAAATTAGCTCTCCTAAAATCTAGAATGTGTGTCTGACTAAGCCTGGCTTCTCCTTTCCACTGTATAACAAACTCTAGGAGAACATGATCACTCCCACATAAGCATCCCACCACTTGTACTCCATTAACCAGGTCATCCCTGTTGTTGCCTCTTCCACCTTTTATACAATGAAACTGTCTTTGGGGCAAGTGAGGAATTTACTAGACCTTGAGGATTTGGCTGAGTTTGACTTCAAATAGGTAAGATGTGATACTTGAAAATATTGTACTTTATTAAAGAGGCATCACATCTACCACCAGAAAATAAACATGAGCAGAGGCAATGCAATGCAGCCTGAAAAGATCAATGGATAGTCTCTGGGAAGGAAGAGATTGTCTGCTTTCTCCATCCAATATAGTTTAAGGACTGTCTCCAACCTTATCTTCGATATTCTGGATTCACAGTTTAAGGCTTTAAAGGTTAATCTCAGTACCCATAACTGAACCTACAAATAGCTAGCAGTTGTTTTAGAGCTATCCTTATGTTTCCCATGCCTTGCCCTGCTCACTAGCTTAGTGAATTAATTCTGAACCATTTAGTTTCTATGAATATGTAAGGACAGCTGTATGAAGGCCAAGATCTTGCCCTAGTGCAGTGCTCTGCACACAGTTCCACATTCTCTCACCACTCAGCAACTGCCAAGCCTAAGAAGAGGCTTCTGCTACTGTCACCTAGTGGTGGAGAAGGGTGTGTGGAGGAGGTGACTCAGACCATAAAGAAGCAGCTATTTTCAGCTCAGTGGTAGGGGAAAGAAATGAAAATGTACTCCTAAATGGAGTGCCCCTGCCATTTCCTTCTTCAAGGAGCCCAGAGGAGCCATATCTTCATTGCCTGAACCATCTCCCTTCTCCCTCCTTTTTTCACCTGTAAGCAACCACAGTTGGGCAGTAGGAGGTTTTGGAAGGAATGCAAGGGTGAGGAATGGCTCTCTGCAGCCCTTCCAAAGCAGCACCTATGCGCACATATGCTGCACTTAAACATGTAAATCACTAACAGGATGCTTCACAGAAAGCTGCATTAAAAACTTTTTGGTCTGCATGGGGCTAGGACATGAATTATGGTGAGGTCTTTTAAGATGCTGACTCTGTTGACTGCGAGATCACCAGGTCAGCAGTTCAGGACCCAAGTGCCCTGTGATGGGGTGAGCTCTCATCACCAGTCCCAGCTTCTGCCAACCTAGCAGTTTGAAAGCATGTAAAAGTGCAAGTAGATAAATAGGTACCACTTTGGTGGAAAGGTAACAGCGTTTCATGCAGTCATTTATTATTTATTGATTTATGGTATGCTGGCCACATGATCAAGGAGCCGTTTTTGACAACACTGGCTCTTTGACTTAATAGGAAATGAGCACCACCCCTACAGTTGGACACGACTTAGCAACCTTGTCAAAAGAGAAACCTTTACCTTTACTTTTTTTTAAAATTAGAGCCTATATTTCTTGTGCCCCCCTAGAAGAACTCTTGTGTTCCCCACTTTTGGGTCACACTGCCATTTGAGAACCACTGTCCTATGTCATTGTTAGAAAATGTTATAAGTTGTCTAAATATCTCTGATCACTTAAGCAGTCCAAAAGCACTGTTTGAAACACATGTGCAAAAGTATCTCAGCTAAGCATCAGTGAAGTTTTTACTATATTATTAATAGACTACATTTTAAATAGACTTCTGATATTTGTTGATACAGGTATGTCATTCTCTGCTTTTAGGTGATTGGTAGGAAATTAAGGTACTATTCCTAAAAGCAGAGAATGACATACCTGTATCAACAAATATAGTTACAGTTTAAGTAGAACTGGACTGGCATTTTAATTAATTTTTAAAGGCTTCTGTACTAATAGAGGGAGACTGATTCTTGTCAGCATAACTATCTTATGGTAGTTCTAACTGTGGTGGTCAATAAGCCTGTATGATTTACTAACCTAAAGTGAAAGATTGTATTCTCTCATATGTTGTTGTGTGTGCCTTCAAGTCAATTCTAACTGAGGCAAACCTATCATGGGCTTTTCTTGGCAAGGTTTTTTTTCAAAGAGGGTTTGCCATTGTCATCCTCTGAGGCTGAGAGTGTGTGACTTGCTGAAGGTCATCCAGAAGGTTTGCATGTCTGAGTGGAGATTCTCCAGAGTTGTAGTCCAACACTCAAACCACTACATCCCATATGCAAATAATATTCTGCTGAGTTACTGTCTCAAGGACAATCAATGATCTTCATGGCTGAGAAGGGATATCAGCTAAGTCTCCCCAGACATATGTTGCTGCTACACTGCAGACTATCATGGCTTCATCCTACAGAGTCCGGGAATTTGTAGTTTGTTGTGGCACCAGAGCTCTGGCACACACAAAACTACAAATTCCAGAATTCCACAGCATTGAGACATGGCAGTTAAAGTGGTGTCAAACTGCATTCATTCTACAGTGTAAATGCATTCTCAGTCCAGCTCCAAACACTCCAACATACTGGTTCTGTTAGACCCATTCATAGTACTATACCACCTTTACTCAGGGAAGACTTGCTTGTGAGGCTCCAGAGATCTGCCAAAACACAATAGGTTCTGATAGGGCTTGGACAAAGTGCCTTCTGAAGCTGTCCTGCAAATAGATCCTGCCCATTTACTTTTATTTTTCAAGGTGGGAAAGCTAGACAAACCCATTTGCAAGCTTCATCTACAAAGATTAAGAACTTTTTTCGCCTAAGGGCTTGTATAGACTGCCACAAACACTAAATAAGCTCTTTTTGAACTACTGTTTTTATAGGATTAAGTATTCTTAAGAATATGCTGCTTCATCAAGAACAGACTTGACCTGCTTTACAACATACCTAAACATTCAGAGATTACTTTTGTCAGTCAAGCTAAATTTAAGCTTATCATCCACGGTTAGGAAACTTTCTCTCTGTAAAATAGCTTGAGTTTTGATTTTGCTCATCACTGCTTGCACTTGCATATATATAAGATTTGTATAAGATAAAGCATCAGTCTCTTGAAAATTGGTAACAGGCAGCTTGGAAGCAACAGAGCTCATTCATTTGAATGTTTAGAAGATATATGCATCTATCTATATATGACTGCTTAGTTCAGCATCAACTACAATGGAAATTGCCCCCTAAAGTGGACCTATTGATCTCTTTTTTGCCCTTTTTTATGTTTATCAGATACAGTATAATCAACACACAAATAAAACAAGTAGCCCTTGCAACTTCCTTTTGCTGAAGTACTTTAAGTGCTTAGAAAATTGTGTCAAAAGGTCAACATGATAAAAAATAACAGATGCTCTTGCTGCTTATATTTTTATACATGTGTGCATGTGAACAAATTAACATTCAACAAGTGAGAACGACACAATTAATTTTAAATATCTAAAATTTCACACTTACAGAGTAAATCCTCTGGAAATGACTTCAGTTTCTTGAATGAGCCGCAGAGCTTTTCTCACAAGGTTAGTGAACGCTCGGCAATTTGCTACTATATCTTCTAGCTGGAGATGGCATTTTCTTAGAGACATTTGCAGCTTGGCTGTTCTCAATGTGTCCAAGCCTCTCATGCCTATGTAAACCAAAAAGCCTATTCCCCACACCAGTCCAAGGAATCCATTCCAGAAAGAAGGAAGTATAATCAGGGTGCTGATGAAGGCAAACAATAATGAAATATCCCTAAAAGCAAGTAAAGAAAAAATAAATATGAAACACTGACTGTGAAGGACACAACTCAGGCCTGTTACAGACTGCCAAAATAAAGCTGCTTCGGGTCTCTTTGGAGGTATGCTATTTAAATGATGCATGGGTCTTAAGAGTCCGGAGGTCACGCCAAAGCCACACCCCATTCCTAAGCACTGGAGTGCAGCTTTGGTGAACCTTCCAGATTCTTTTAAATAGCATGCCTCCAAAGAGACCCGAAGCAGCTTTATTTTGGCAGTCTGTAACAGGCCTAAGTTTAATTGATGACAACACCCTGGGTCTTATCATCCCACTGATGCCACCAAAATATGTGAAGACAACACTCCTTCACCTTATTTCTTCTCCTTAAGATGGCAGTCCTATGGGGTTTTCTAATCCCACCTCTGCCACCCATGTTTTGTAATGTGAATAGTGTGGTATTAGCTCAAGTCCAGACATGTCCTTTTTGAATCAAACAAATAAAACTTTATTTACAAGAAGGTTTAACAGTGTTGGTTTTGATATGATATTTTATGTAATTGTTACTTTCACTTTGTTATAGTTACCATTGGTTTTATAACTCCCTAGCTAAATCACTAGTTTCTTATAACTAAGATTTACTCAGTCCTTCTATTAAATTCCTCTTTTAAACTTAGTCCTAACAGCCACCAAAGCTAACAATATCCCACAGGATATCACACTCCAGCCACTCCCTTTCTAGAGTCCTGGAAGTGTAACGGTAGGGAGCCCTTTTCCACTCAGACTCTACCCCTAACCGCCTTGGCTATATATATGTATTGTGTGACCTGGAAAGGGAGGAGTGATTTGCATGTGTATTATTTGTTGCTGATGGCAGTCCTCAGGGTGTGAGGGTGCCATCAGCAACAAACAATACACATGCAAATCACTCCAGCCTTTCCAGGTCACACAATATATATAGCCAAGTCCTTTCCAGGCAAACATTCTCTGAAGATGCCAGCCACAGATGCTGGTGAAATGTTAGAAATAAACTCTGTTAGAACATGGCCACATAGCCCAAAAAACCCACAAAAAACTATGGATGCTGGCCATGAAAGCCTTTGACTTCACATTACAGTGTTTCTTTGTTCACTGAGAAAGCAACAGGTGTTTCTCCAGCTGACTACAGTCACGAAGGTGGAGAATCTGACGCCATACACTGACGTGTTGCCTCACGCGCCGTGTAACAACATCAAAAGCGTTTTAACAATTTTTGGGCTGTTCGAAGAATGTGATTGCGATGCTGGCCTCCCAAAATTCTGTCTGTTTCCTGCTTTATTTCTTGATCTTAGGTCAGCTTTTCCTATAGTCTTTGATTCTACTCCTTTTCCTATTTTTCATAGTCCCCTGTGACTAGCAACAAGTCCTGTTTTGATATGTGATCTATTTCCTGCTGGACTCCATCACAGAATCCTCCAAATTCTTCCTCTTCTGCCTCTGTAGTTGGAGCATAAACTTGGTTTATTATTATATTGATGGGTTTTCGGTCAGACTTTGCATTTTATCTTTTGACTGCTTTTGCCACATCTTTCCTCACAATAAATGCAAGCTTTCAGGAGGCTGAAAAATCCAAACCTGCTTTTAACCTAGAAAATCTAGCATACTTGCACTGTGACTGTAACACTAGCAACAGTCTGTCTTCTACCCCCAGAACAAAGGGTAATAACCAAGACATGAGTTAATGTTATTTCTAACTTTTGCCTTATTTTTGTAGAAATATCTTCTCTTAGATATTTTAAAATGAATATCTAAAACGTGCCCTGCCAAACTTTATAGTTGCAGTGCATGTTTTCCAGTTTAAAAGCATGTTTGGATTTTCTGTCCCCACCTGAGCAACTCTGAAGTGAATTCTGCTCATTTGTACCCTCTGACCCCAGCCCAGCTTAAATACAGCATGCAATGACATGTAGAGACCTTGCAAACTTCACAGTCATAATGTAATTTTTGTTCTTCCAGACTGTGACTCATTTAACCTGAACCTACAGTCATTTTGTTGGGTTTTTTAAAAAATGGATCTAAAAGACCTCTTTGTGAGAAGCTTTGCTAAATTGCCCACTTGTTGTTTATGATAAATCTTGTAACAATTATGCCTAGCAACATTTTTTGCTCACTTCAGGTATTTGTTGTTTTTTGTCTGCAAAAATGTTATTTTGTAAAATGACAATCTACAGGTCTGTGCAAGATCACAGAACAGATACTATGATATCAAACCTGGACCAATCAGAGACTGTGGATTAATACAACTGATTCATTTCTCGTTTATCATGGGAAATTTTAGATTTTCCATTGCTTTCATGAAAGATTGGTTCTTCTAATATCAGTCTTCACAACGTGATTATGGATATTATCATACTACACTATTACAACACTATTAACTCACTTTAACTGCCTCACGTGGCTGAGAATTCTCAATATACATCCTTAAACAGCAAATCCCAAGATTCCACAGGAGACAGTTAAAGTGGAATAACAGTGCTAAAACAATGTAGTGTGATGAGGTCCTACATCATTATTAAAAAAAATAAAATACCCAAAATTAGCTTAAAAACAAAGCATTAAATAATCTCCACATCTGGAATTATGCAGGGAGCTGCCCAGAAGACAAATTTTAATTAAACATTACAAAGTCCTGATTAAGCAGTGAGTTTATAAAGCACTACTCACTCTTGTCTTTAGTTTTAAAACAGGGGTGGGCACTCTGGAAGACCAGGGTGCCACATTAGCCCTCCAGGAGATCCTGGAGAACCATATCTGCTTCTATCAAAAACAAAAACAAAAGCAAAACAAATTGGCCCTGAACACTCTCTATGGAATACAGGGGCATGTTTTTGGGACTTCTGAGGCCCCTAGGGCACATTGTGGGATATTCTGAGGCAAAAATAAAATAAAATAAAACATTTGCAAAAGTGTATTTTTGACCTCTGGTGTATCCAGGGCACGTTCCAAATATACAAAATCCTCCCTGTGCCCCTTGAGATCATTTCTGGGCATTTGTAAAGTTTGAGTAGAAATTTTGAAATAAATAAATTGAGCCCTGATGGACCCTGGGTTCCACAAAAATAGCCCTTGGGGCCACATGCAGTCTGTAGGCACACTTTGCGTACCTGTCTCTTAAAACACGCAGACTGAAATGGAACAAGAGAAACTGTATTCAAATAAGTCCAGAGTATGCTCATTGAGAAAATGGTTTACAGAAAAGAGGATTCACAAAAAAGAAGATTGGCTCAATTGTCCTACTACTGAGGATCAGTGCACGAAACAGTAGACAAAACCTACTGTGAACAGGACTCATAACATGAATGCTTGTAAGCAGGCCTCTCCAAACTCACATGACATGCATCTTTCCAAAATGTTGAGAAAAATAATAATAATTGCTGCATATTATATAAATGTAGACAAAGAAAAACACAGAGGTAAAACCAACAAAGCCAAGAAACAGGGTATTGAATATTACTATTATTATTCATTAATAATATTCAGGAAAAAATAATTCCCATTCACTGGCAGGTCATATATGCAAAGAGAAATAAAGATTCTTCCTCTTAATAGCATTAGGAATATTCCTATAGCATGCACATGGCTCAAGCCAATACCAAATATTAGGAGTTGCTAGGGAGCGTAGATTTGGAAGATGTCCATATTCCTGTTGCCTCGGCTGTCCTGCAGACAGGATGTTGGGGTCAAGCAGCTCAATCAGTTCAACATCTTCCTGCAGCAAAACTTCCTGTTGCAGGATGGTGCAGAGAGTCTCTGAGCGAAAACCAACATCCTTAATAGAAAAGGTTCAGAATAACAGCATTAGTTGAGCACTTTCACATCAAATAAAACTCCTTTGGTCACAAGGTAAAGTTCTGTAAGGGCTAAATTCAACACTAAACCTATCTGGATTAGATACACTGAAATCAGTGAGATTTAAGTTAGCTGTGACTGACAAAACCTATCCATTTCAATGGGGTCTAATCTAAGTAAGCCCAAAATTGGTCACTTATTTAATATGTACAGTCATCCCTCCATATTTGCGGCTTTGATATTTGCAGATTTGATTATTCACGGATTTGATTAATATATTCTCTCTAGGACTGTCTAGGTCATCCAGTGCAACTCTGTGGTCAACTTTAACTAAAGGTTGCACTGAAAGAACATTTGTAGCTACTGTACTCCAGTGCCATTCTATGGTCAGTATATGTTGGACATTGACCACAGAGTTGCACTGGAGGACCTAGAGATTCCTAGAGAGGTGTCCTCTCAGGTAAAAAGTGTTTTTGTTATTTGCGTTTTTTCCATATTCACGGGGGTCGTTTCCCTAACCCTAGCAAATATGGAGGGACAACTGTATATAACACCATCAGTTTATATGACACTTTACAGCCGTGCTTCCCAAATTCAGGTCATCCAGGTGTTTTGGCCATCATCACCCAGAAGGTTCTGCCATCTTATCTGAATAGTCTGCGATTCTGGGAGCTGAAGTCCAAAACACCAGAAGATCATAGTTTGGGAATCACTGCTTTACAGAATAAAGGGGACAGGACCCTGCTTCACGGAATCAGTATCTGAAATTTAACACTAGGGAAACAACAGAGAAATGATGGAAGTAAAAGCAGGGCTAAACAAATATGTAGCTCCTTCAGGCCTGATACCAGCACCATGTTTGGCAAATACTCCAAAGGACTCCAACTATGAACACCATGCCTTTGTTTTCCTTCCTTGCCCATGGGGTTTTAATACTTGATGATGGGCCTGGGTAGTTCAATTTGCATTTGTTTTGGCTCTGTTACAAACTGAGTTAAAAGGCCCTATTTTGGGAGAAAAGCAGTATACAAACTGAATAATCTAACCAACCATCTATTTACTTATTTGATTTATATCCTATCTTCCCTAAAAGACAGAGACCCAAGCCAACAACAAAATGAATTTTAAAGGTTACCAACAAAAAACACAAATAAGTTTAATGTTAAAACACAAGTGAATAAATTAGAATATTAAAACAAAAAAGCACAACTGAATTAAAAACACAATATTGAAAAATGTAACAACCACTCATTAAAAACCCTTACAGTATCAAATAGTTTTCCTTGACAGGAGAAGAACAAAGGGAGAAGATAGCCTAGCCCTAGCCCTCTCTTGGCATGGAGTTCCACAGCCTGGGAACAGCCGCTGTCAATAATGGCAACTTTGTTGCACTTTATCTTAAACTGTTTCTGCTGTATGAATCGTCTGGTAAAGTAGAGAAAATTAACCACAAAAATGAACTCATACACTTTAAGTTTATGTTTTTTAACATGCTGGGATTACCTGGTGAAACAGGCCTATCTGCTCTCTCTTTTTCTCTCTATTTTGATGTTCATACATGTTCGTTCAAGTTAAGGAATCTGAAGGCAGCTGCTGTATACCTTACCTGTGTTTTTCAAAGACTTTGGACCTCAACAGATGGGACAAAAAAGCTGGTTTCCACATGGCTTGGGGCGTGGCCTTTAGACAACGCATGCCTCTAAAATGTAAAGAAGCTATGCTCAAGCTGCTTCTGGGGTGCCCAAACCCGGCCCCCCAAAAAGCAGATCTTTTTTGCTGCTATTTGGGCCAGCGGTGGGGAGTGCCTTCAGGACTGTGGCTTGTAGTTTCTGCAGTACTGCGGCATCTTGGGCAGGGGTTTCTTCAAGCCAACCCTCCATGGCCATCTATTTTAGCCCTTTGTTAACTGAAGTATGCCTGTATATGCTTCCTTTCATTCAGGTTTAAAAATAAAATACTTTCATTCA
Source organism: Sceloporus undulatus (assembly GCF_019175285.1). Classification (NCBI taxonomy): domain Eukaryota; kingdom Metazoa; phylum Chordata; class Lepidosauria; order Squamata; family Phrynosomatidae; genus Sceloporus; species Sceloporus undulatus. The sequence goes on from NC_056526.1 coordinate 44,837,314, forward strand.
CTACGTAATATACAAAACAATAAATGACTTATCAAGTTAATTTTTTAAAAAAAAAGTGGAAGAAAAAACTTTGGGTTAAAAAAAATCCCAAGAGTATTAGGAGAAACAGGAGCACTGCTTCAGTAGGAAAGTGGGCTGGTCATGAAAGATACTTACCAACTGGTGGAGTATATCATCTTTTTTCTTATGTGGTAAAAAAGAAAGCCAGCTGGTAAATCTCTCAGCTAGGTTTGACAGGATGTATTTCTACAAAAAATAAAAAGAGTTACTGTAATCCATAAATACAGTTTTCCTAAAAACACAAGAATCTATTTTATTTATTTGGTTTCATCTAAGTACATGAGAAAATTACACCCGTTAAGAAACTGGATTTTATATACAAGAAGAATTAGAAAGAGGTGTTGTGTCACATATATTTTTGTCCAAGTACAAGATTAGTTACCTGATTTCCAATCTGTTTAGAAATGAATCTTACATTTAATCTGTGCCACCTTTTGTGAAACGAGGGAGTGGATTTTTTCACCTTTTGCACCCAAAACCCCAAATACAGAAAAAACTTGGAGGCACATAACAACTATATTGGGATGTAGCCAGACACTTCTGCCATCCTGCCTATTCACCACTGAGCAGGAAACAGCAGTGTAGGGCAGCTTCTGGTCCTTCTAAGTAAGTCAGTGCAGGTACATGGCTCAGCCTAGTGTAGGTCTACATGCAGATCTTTATACTAAGTTGAAGGGATTTGAGGTACTTTCTATTCACAAAGAAGGATTTCAGTTAAGAAGCTTTCATGATTACATCTCTTTTATAGCACCCCTCATCTAAACTTGCTTCAGTAAAGCTAAAAAGATTGCTTTTAACTACAGTCCGAATGCAGGTTACCCTAAAATTTAATTTAGCAGTTGTATAAACAGCACTCACAAATTTATACTATGGGTAAGAATCTAAATTTTGAAAATAAAAGGTCAGAAAGATTAAAGGTAAATGTAATTAAATAAACTAACTAGCATTAGGAATATCATTTTGTTTAGACAAAGGAGCACTGATGATTAAAGTGGATGAGATTCAATGTTTTTTAAACTTCCGCATAACACACCGTCTGAATGTCCAGCTGAGTACTGACTGACTCAGGGGAAAGGTTTCTACTTGAGTTTCTTAAAGTGCCAATGAACTGGAGGTTTGTCATCCAATTACCCAGTTATACTACAAGTTCTTAATGGGCTTAACTTTAAGCATACTGTCATCACTTTGCTTTCAAGATAGCTTCTGCTGTCTAAAGTTTTTAAGGCATTCGTAAAACAAGCAAACATAAATATGGTGTTCTTATTTACATTAAATATAAGCCAATTAAATTTTAAAATTTCAGCTATCAATGAAATTACTTAGTTTTTAAAAAAAATTCTCTAATTTGTTTGCTATGTATTTTTCCAATGTTATGTCTACATATTTAAATGCTCTTTTCCACACTGTATATCAAAACACTAGCCAACCTAATCAAGCAAGAGCAAGCTAGTTTCTTTGAATTAAGCCTTCAACAAACATCCTACAGATTCATAATCTAAAAGCAATCACTACATGAGGCTGTTAAAAGGGACACCTTCACCCATACATTCCTATCAGTGGGTCCTCGTCAACTGCCTAACATTAAGTTTTATAAGCTGTTATTTGCAAGAGAATTGGCCTTCCCAGCAGTGGCGCCAACACTTCAAGAACCCTTCTTATCAATATCTGCTTCAAAGCTGGCATTTTGGTGATCAGTAAAGACCATTCTTATATAAACCTCTTTCAAGTGAATTCATAATTGCCTTGCACGACTAAAGCAACTTTATAAAGTATTCTGTATGCTTGTTGCTGTGGCTGTTATCTTGTATTAAATAATAACCACTTGTTTTGTGAGAGTAAGGCAGTGAAAAGAGGGTAGAAGTATTTTAGACAAAGGGAGAAATAAAAGTGCTGCACAGTACTCACAGCCATCCAAATTTCCATTCCTATTGAATGGTGGCTCAGTAAGAATGTTCTGTTGTCATAAAAATCTTTATTGCCATGTATACAGCTCACAGATGTCATGTGTCTGTGTGTGACAGTTATACCTATACACAAGCACCATTTGTTTACAAGCTCAGAGGAAATCCTCTGCACTCCTTAGGATACCAAGCAACTGCTGCCAGCCATCAAGTGGACCAGCGCATAGGTAGCAGAAGTAGCTATTCCAAATGTCACATATCTGTTACCTGATGTTCACCATATATGGATCAACCTCACAAATTAATGCATTTAAATTACACTGCTCCAAAAATACAGGGATAAGTAACTTTATGGGGCTTTTTCTGTGTTAAAATAATTGTGTGTATTAGACCTAGTGGGGAAGTCTCTAGCTGTTCTGCAAATATAATGACATCATATGTGGTTTCAATACTGCACAAACAATAATCAGCAACTTTTAAGGGGGAAAATTACAGAACAGGCATCATTTGGAAATAAACAATTATGAGCAGTTTTACTGTAGCTATCAGCAACACTACAGGATAAAAAGGAAGTCTCCTGCTGAGTTTCCTTGTAAATACAGGAACTACTTCTAAACTTAGTACTGGCAGCCTCCAATTCACTGCAGGGAGCAAGCTAAATATATATATTTCATTTTTGTTCCATACTACTGGGAACTCTAGAAGTACAGTATCCTGTACAGAACTGTAAAAACAAAGCAAATATCTAAAAGATCCTTTTTCAGAACTAAAGATGAAAAGCACAGAATTGTAGTTATCTCTCCATATTCATGGATTCTTTATCAACAGATTCAACCATCCACAGATTGAAAATATTAAAAAAAATAGATAAATTCCAAAAAGCAAACCTTGATTTTGTCATTTTATGTAAATAACACAATTTTACTATGTAACTGTATTTAATGGGACTTCAGCATCCACAGATTTTAGTAACCACAGGGGGCTCTTGGAACCAAACCTCAGCAGATGCCCAAGGGCCCACTGTATTTTCAGTTATTATGTATGAATACTACAGAAATGTTTTGATAAAAAATGAATTCTGAGAGCAAACACCACCAACCCACAGTCAGCTGAACATCACAACAGGATGTTTAAGAATCTATTCAGCCTCTGGCAAGTCATTCTTGGGACTTGCCACCACACAGAGCCAATATCTTGCTGTAGAAAACCAGTTAAAAAATCGGCAGGGGTGCAATTGTGGGGAATTAAATAGGGGAAGAATCAGTGGAAGAGCCCATTCCTCTGTGCTGATTATCACCTGCAAATCTAGTCTAATTTAGCATAAAGAAAGAAATACAAGAGAGGGAACACAATGTATCATGCTGCTCTTGGTACAATGCTGACAATAAGTCAGTGTTCCTCAGCAGTTTTATTGTTCAGCAAAAAAAGTATTAGAAGCTAATAAGAACTAAAAATAGACATTCAGATCAACGGACACCTATTAACATTTTTGTTGTATACTGTATTAGATTTTTAAAATTCTCATCTACTGTATATACTCAACTATAAGTCGACTTCATGTATAAGTCGAGGTCAGACTTTGGGGATAGGTCAAGGGTAAAACTTGGAGGCTCCTTCACTGTGTGTATGTGTGCAGATGGCAAGAGAGACTCTCATTGAGGCTTTTTGCTTCATTGGTTCAGCCTGACAGGATAAGGACTTTAAATGGACAGACATATCAATCAATCACCCAGGACTCTTTATGCTTGGCTCCAGAGAGAAATAAACTCCTCTCCTCATGGCATGGGAAAATCTGCAAGAGCTGCTATCACATTACCATAGCGACCCTTAAATAGGTTGACCTGGGATTTTGGGGTAAATTTTTGGGAATACATTTTTAGACTTATAGACGAGTATATATGGAAAGCAGTGTTTTGCTGCTTTTCTTCTTTTCTCTCTTTATTGCTGAAATTTCCATAGGTTTTATTGTGTCACTGTCACACATCTTGTTGGCTTATATGAACAACTCCACTGCATTTTGTCATGACTAAAAACACATCACATTTTTCAGAATATGCAGATCAAAACCTGTTGCCCTTTTTTCCTATCACCTTACTTTGAGACACTGGAAAGGCCTCCAGCCTCCAGTCATGGGCAAAGAAGTCTTGCGGGAAGCCATTGCCTCCTCCATGTTTAATATATAGCTAGGGCCTATCCACTGAAAACAGAACTGTCCAATATGAAAAACTGAGAAGCAGAGAGAAAATAGTTACACTGGGAATGCTCCAACTACCTGTGACAGTGACACCACAAAACCTATGGAAATTTCAGCAAGATGTAAATTAATATAACCCCACAGGGGAATTTAGCAATTGCCCTACAATACCAACTTGATACTAGCTTATTGTGTTTGACATACATTTCCAACAAATTATTCATTATGTTGCTATTTTCCTAGCAGCAGCTTGCAAGTGTTATGTTCCCTATGGGAACTTCTGCTTTGGAACTGTATAGCCCAAGTACAGAAGAAACCCTCTGGAAGCAAAACTAGTAGGGTATTAGCAAGAGAAATAGCATGTACAGTCCACCCTTCCCTTATGCAGGGGATCCATAAAGGGGAAAAACGTGGATGCTCAAGCCCCATTCAAATAAATGGGGCCCATGCCTGTGGAGGTGCGGCACACTGCAGGAGCACGCGCCATTGTTTCCTTCAGGCACGCGCCTCCCTTACTGCCGTTGTGGCTTCCAGTGTATGCTGAAATCCACATAAAACGCGGCTGTGTATAACGTGGGCGCACTGTACATTTCTGTACATTATCAGTTAACTCAGCACTCTCAAAGCACTTTACAATCTGTAAACTAATTGTCCCCAACAAGCTGGATATCATTTTACTGACCTACAAAATGATGGAAGGCTGAGTCAATTTTGTAGCTCCTGGGATCGAACTCACAACCTTGTGCCTGCCACATCAGCATTTAACCACTATGCCATCAGGGCTGTTGTTTTTGGTACTAAAGTGAAAAAATGGGGTGATATGATGGAGTACAAACTCCCAAGAGTTTAAAAGCTATATAAAAATATTCTCTATATGTCAGATAAATTTAGTAGTTCATGTTGTTATTTTTGTACTGTAACATGTTGCAGGAATTGGAGTAATAAAAATAATCTATATGGATTATCTCATCTCCTCTTCCCTGGGCTGTGCTATTTAAAGAAAGAAGTTTATTAAGGGCAGATTCTGAACAACACAAGGGCGTAATAGGCATAGCTACTCCCATTTGTTAAAATAGCTTATTCTCTCCTATTAAGACCTCCCACCTCCTATCGTTTGAGCTCAAGGTTATTGATCTGTTCTGCCACCTGATGTTTCAACCCTAACTAACTCTTTTATTGTTCTAATGAAAGAAGCACCAGAAACCAATATAATGCTCTTTACAAACTGGATGAGCCTGGGCTGTTTTCAGGAAGCTGCAAACAGATTATCTACATTATGTTAACACAATAAAATCCTGTATGTCCATTCATGAACAAACTCTGTTGAGTTCCGTTAGGCTTATTCCCAGGTGTGTGTCTATAGCAGGGTGCAGCATTCTAGATGTCGAGGGACTGCAACTCTCAACAGCTCTGGCCAATACAATCAATTATAAGGAATGTTAAGAATTATAATCCAACATCATCTGGAGAGCTGCACCACCGCCATTCCTGCTATATGAAATTGCACCTGTAATGAATAAATGGAATAAAATAAAATAATTTCACAAGCTATGAAGAGAGAGGGCCAAGAAAAACAATCAGGGGAGGACAATTTTTCCATCAAAAACTGTTGGGTGGGGAAGTGCCTGTTTCTTTCACAGGCCTACACATCTTGTCAAATAGGGTCTTCCTGCCACTCCCCATGACACTGCCAGCAAAGAAAAAGGAAGACGTTCCTGTCTCCTGTTATAGCTGCCTTATAAAAGCTGTAATTTTGCACGACTAACAGAAAGATTCTCAGAGTAGTACTCTGAACACTAATACACACATTCAAAGCACTCTTGAGCAAACAAGGAACACACTATGAAGGGATTGTTCAAACAAAGACCAAAATGTGCACAAGGTCATGAATTACCAAGTGAGAACTTGCCTTCTGAATGGGACTTGTATCCATGTCTTTTTGTCCCTCTTTTGGGATACATTCTTCTGGGTTTTGCACCAAAGGTGAGCATTTTTCAAAATCAGTGTGCCCCAAGTCCTGTAAGTACTGATAGAGTGGTGAATTCTAAAATAAAAAAGATACAATTAGATTGACTTCTTTATGAACTGACAATGATTTCAACTTACTCATGTACAGTATATGTTTGTGTTCTATATACATACATTTTATATATTAGATTTTATACACACAGACACACACATACATGTGTGTGTGTGTGTGTGTGTGTGTGTGATTAAATTAAACTAAAATATGCCAACAAATACGGAAAACAAAAAAAAAAAAGATCAATATACATGTCAATCCACAAAAACAAAAACGAAAGAAAGACTGCAGCAACTATAGGACCACACAATTTCCTACATAAGCAAAATTATGCTCAAAATTCTGCAACATAAGACTCCAATAATATATGGAAAGAGAAATCCCAGAGGAGCAAGTGGGGCTCAGAAAAGGAAGAGACACCAGGGACCACATTGCAAATATGTGATTGCTAATGGAGTGTATCAAGGAATGCCAGAAGAAAATCAGCAAATGCTTTATAGACTATGGCAAAGTCTTTGACTGCAGAGATCACGTTATGGAACACTCTTAAAGACATGGGAGTGCCACTACATTTCAAAGTCCTGATGAGAAATCTGTACTTGGGACAAGAGGCTCCTGTTCAAACAGAAAATAGAAAAACAGATTGGTGACTAACTGGCAAAAGGATCAGGCAAGAATGCATTCTATCATACTATCTTTTCAACTTGTACGCTGAAAACATCATATGAAGAGCAGGTCTAGATTCAGGAGAAAGAGTGAAGATAGGAGGAAGAAAAATTTACAACTAGGATATGTGGATGACATCGTACTACTAGTGAAAAACATGATAGACTTTGAACAGTTACTAAGGAAGGTCAAAGAAGAAAGGCAGGCTTACTGCTCAACATAAAGAAAACAGAAATAATGACCATGGAGGATCTACATAAATTCAATCCAGATAATGAGGAAATTGAAATAGTCAAAGGGTTTCCACACCTTTGATCAAACATTAATCAGAACAGTCAAGAAATAAGAAGACTAAGAATGGGAAGGGCAGAGATGAAAAAACTAGATGAGATCCTAAAGTGTAAAGACATACAACTGAGCACTAAAGTCAAAATCATTCAAGCCATTATATTCCCCATCACCCCATATGGATGTGAGAGCTGGACAGTAAAGAAAGCTGACAGAAAGAAAATCAACTCATTTGAGATGTGGTACTGGAGAAGAGTGCTGAGAATATCATGAACAGCCAAAAATTCAAACAAATAGATCCTTGATCAGATCAAGTCTGAACTCTCCCTGGAAGAAAAGATGATAAAATTGAGGCTGTTGTACTTTGGCCCCATCATGAAAAGGTATGACCACTAGAAAAGCCAATAATGCTAGGGAAGATAGAAGGCAACAGAAAAAGAGGAAGACTGCATGCCCGAGGGATAGGGTTAATCACGGAGTTGCAGGCTTGAATTTATAGGAACTAAGCAGAAGAGTGGCGGACAGAGGACCTGGAGATGTTTCAACCATAGGGTTGCCATGAGCCAAGGCTGACTTAAGGGCAGTTAACACACACATAAAAACAATACCAATAAAAGGGGAATTACTTCATAGGGACTAAAGATTTGAAATGGGGGAAAAAGAATGCTCCTGGGAAGGTAGGGAGAAGAAATAAGTGTGAAAAATGTGTAGGGAACATGGTTAAAAAACACGGGAGCTGAACAAATGAAGACGTTGTAATAGGATGAAAAGCTTAAGGGGAAAAAAATAGATGATGCAAGCATGTCGTCTTGGAAAGAACACATAGGATCTATACTACTGACTGAAAGGAAAGGAGCTCTTGGAAACTTGTTTACCTTTAGAAATGTCTTAGCTGTTGGATACAAAGGGCCACAATACTGTTGGTTCACAGAACTCTGCAGTTTGCAGGAATATAGCAACTGGATTTAACATGAGAATATGAACTGCCTAACCAATATGACTGCAAGTTTTCAGTCAGAAATGGAATACAGGAATGTCTGCAATATCCAAAAGTACCATGTATCCTATTCTCAAAATGAACCAAGCAAGCTGCTCTGCCACTGCCATCAACACCTCTTGCCTCCATCAACCTTAGTAAGCAACTGCTTTCCTCTTGGTTGCTTTATTTAGGTAGCCTGAAGTTTAATTTAATGGCCCAGGGTCTGGCTCCCGCAGCTATACTGTAAGCAGTAGAAAAGACAACTAGGAGCCGTTTAATGTGATAGTCTCTATTGTAGTAGTGTGGTTTGCACCTCCAACAGCTAGAGAAAGACAGCAGGGAGAAAAGAAGCTTTCTCCCAGATCTTCTATCTCTTGACTACACATTAGTGCTCACTGTCTGTGTTTAACTTGCGATGATGTATAGGTGTATGAGATGTTAATTACAGAACATAGTTCATAAGGAAATATGCAGTGATGATGATGATGAACTTTATACCCCATTTCCCCCTCAAAATTGGCACTCGGTCAAAACGCTCATCTTGGACCCATCTCTTGCCTTGTTTGCAGCACTACAATGTTTAAAAATCTATTACAGCAAGTAACTGTCTAAGCAACAGAAATATCAAATGTCTTTTCATAAAACTGAAATAGTCATACTATGATACAGAAGAGCAAAGTGTTGGAAAACTCATACAAAGAAAATACATTTGTAAGAGAAGAAAAGTACTTATAGAAGAATACTACCAAGATTTTTGCAATCAGTTTTAACATACCGATTTTTTATTAGCACTTTATTTACATTTAGCATTACTTAATATATTGATTTTATGATGCAGTGTGAACCTATTTTAACAAATGAAATTGAAAATTAGGATTCAAATGTAAGAAAATATCCAATTTATTGCCACAGCTGTTAAAATCAAAGCCACACCCAGATAATTTTTTGCTGATGCATTACAAAGGAAATGACTAAGCCCTTTTCTGTTAGAACTCTCAAGTTTCCTCCCTCTCCCACCCTATTGTATCTCCTGTGGATCTAACCTTTTATTCTCTTAACTACATAAAATGACTGAAATGCCATAATATCCTACTTGAAAACCATAACAAAGCTAAAGCTAGTCAATCAGAAGCCAGAGCATAAAGAAAAGCCAATATCTGAATAATCTTCATATACATTCTTTCTTTTTTCCTTTCCCCGCCTCCCACATACACACACACATTTTATTCAATCATATTCCCTAAAGCCAATATGAGCTTGGCTAACAGCTGGATGCAAAAACAAAGTTTAATCTGATCATTTGCCTGCCTGCCTGCACCCCCCCCCCCTTCCCACTCTCTCTTTCACATACATAACTTACAGGCAATGCAATCCTTGACTCCTGGAAAATGTGATCCCACCTCTCTCTCAGATACTCGGCCAATGCATCTGAAAGAATTCCTTCCACCTCCCCATTTCTGTCTACTTGCTTCTCCAGGGTGACTGGAGCAAAAAATTACAAGTATCGGTCAGAGAAAGAGCACCTGTGCTCTTGCATGGGTGCATTTTCCTAGCATCCTCATCAGAAGCAGCCAGCTGCAACTCAGAAAGGTGATGCACTTCCTCCTACTACCATATGATAGGAGGAACCCAGAATAAGTTGATGGATTCATAAAGGCTTTTAGGAAGCTGCTGCTTAGAAGAAATAATGCACATAAATATTATATAAAGTTCAATGCAAGGTTTTGCCAAGCAACTGTATTTAAAGGTCTTAGTCATATTCTCTTGACTCATCATAATCTTGTACTGTTTATCATTTAGCAAATTACTCATAAATCTCACATGCATACAAGATAGTGAGTCTGGAAACATATGTGATCCATACATCCTAAATATTATATCTAATTTCCTCTTATGTTAGAGATTCTATTCTGCCCACAACTGATTATTTTTTCAAAAGGAGAAAAAAAAAATCTTTTGTCATCCCAAATCTTAGAATCATAGAATCATAGAATCGTAGAGTTGGAAGAGACCATTAGGGTCATCCAGTCCAACCCCCTGCCATGCAGGAAATCCAATTCAAAGCATCCCTGACAGATGGCCATCCAGCCTCTGTTTAAAGACCTCCAACGAAGGAGACTCTTCAATTATGTATAATTATTTTGACCAGTTTAAGTGGAGCTCCAATTTCCTTCTTAATTTCACCCCATCCATGTATTGTTGTTGTGTGCCTCCAAGTCGCCTCTGACTTATAGTCATCCTAGGGCAATCTGGTCATGGGGTTTTCTTGGCATGTTTCTTCAGAGGGCGTTTGCTATTGACATCCTCTGAGGATGAGAAAGTGTGACTTGCCAAAGATTACCCTGTAGGTTTCCATGGCAGAGCTGGATTTGAACCCTTGTCTCCAGTATCTTACTCCAATGCTCAAACCATGTAAAGCGCACCCGCGCTATACATGGGCTTGCCGTACGCAGCTTCATGCTTACACGTATGGCAAGCCTGGGAGGACAAAATGGCATATGTGCTGCAGGTGTGCATGCAGCACTGAGCACAGGAGCATGCCACCATAGGAAACAAAGGGATTTGAGCTTATGCATTTTTTCCCATTCTCAGGGGGCGGGGAGGAATGGATCCCCACATAGGAAGGGCCCAGTGTATACTGTTCCTTAAATTAGTGATGGTGGCTAGATTGCAATTCTTATTAACCCTAGCCAGCACAGCCAATGGAGAGAAACGCTGGCTATTGGTTTCAAAAACATCAGGAAAACTGCATGATACCGACTCCTGTTTTAAATATTCCACTGGAATAGCAGTTCTTTTATTAAACCGTTAATTTTTTTGCATTTAACTATGGACAGGCATTTTAAAGTCTATAACAAAATAATTTTGTAATCTGTAGGTAAACAGAAAGTAATAATGGAGGAAACAACTTGAAGGGAAACACTGGTCCATAACAGGGGTGAAAAAGTACAGTCCATGGGGCACATGAAACCTCTGAAAGAATCCTCCCCCTTTTTTTAAAAAAACATTTTTTGAAACAAAAATTGTAGTCTTTGTCCTGTAGTACCTATGGCATGATGGTGGGTTTTGCCATGTTTGAGTCTCCCTACAATTGTTTTAGGATCAGCAAAAGCCTTCTTTGGACCAGGAAGTAAACTGAGGTTTTGAAAAACATTTTTAATGGACTTTGGAAAACATGATCAAAAAGAAAGAAAAGACAAAGAAGGGGAAAAAAGGAGAGAGTAGGAGTACATAGGATAGGAATGTTGGCTAAGCATATACATTAATATAAGCTGACCACATTTCTAAAAATACATTTTCTTGAAGTCGGTGTTTATAAAATAAGCACCTATAAAGTAAATTGGTTCCTGGTTGGAGGGGGAAAAAAGCCTCCTGGGCATAAAACTGCCTAGGGAGGTCTAAGAATACATAAAACTGCCTGTGATTCTAACTAATTCTAAAAAAATCTTTCAAACATTGGTGTGCGCCGTGGGATGGCTATGGTCCTCCAATGTCCTGTGGTAGGCCAATATGGACCCTCACCTCCCCCAACAACTGCCTGAGGTTTTGATTAGGTTTCACACATTACTGGTAATTTACTTTCCCTTTGCCTGCATTGTTTAAATTGCATGAAGCAGAAAAGTGCATCATACAGTCTACCTCCTCTGGTGCTATTAACATGGCTACTTGTAACTTTCCATTTAATTTACAGTGGGACCTTGTTATTTGCTGGGGTTTAGTTCCAGGAGTTCCCCCACCATGGGTATCTGTGGATGCTCAAGTCCCATTAAATGGTGTCCCTTATACAAAATGGCAAAATCAAGGTTTGCTTTTTGGAATTTATAATGTTTTTGGAATATTTTTAAGCCATGGATGGTTAAATCTGTGGATATGGGATGCATGGATAAGGAGGGTCGACTGTATAACAAAGCATGATGTCTCAACAGATATAAGATGCTATTCTGTTATTTTTATACATGAACCAATGACAATATTTCAAAAGACATTTTTGTTTTGTTGTCTTATAGTTGTAAGCACCTAAACTGTTAAACACCGGTTTTGAAAATGTTTACATCACTCCAGTCTGCTGGTCACTTAGGAAATATGTTCTTCTCTTACTGTAAATCATTAGCTCAAGTGCGTCTGTATCTAACACCTGAAAGGAGGCTTGTGTGCCGCTCTCTTTTACAAGCCTGTCTTTTTACTCAGGAATGCTATTAACAATACTGTCGAGAGCCTCTCCCATTTTACCAACTTAAAAAAAATACTGTATCTTAGGATTTGGGTATTTTAGGGGCAGTGCCTCTCCTGCATCAAGAATCTTAGCATCAATTCATCAGGGAGCCTTTTCCTGTCTAATAGCCCTTTAAAATCTTTTCCAAATAGTTGTATCAGCCCCTCCTTCCCCCCCCCTCTTACTTCCCTAATTTGGGGAAGTTCTTCCTTTTGTAATTTATACTTTTTGACTTGAAATTGGCCACTGCAATTTGGATGGAAACCAAAAACACTCTTACCAAATTCTGAGGCACCTAGGTTGATAACCAATGAGTTATTACTATCATCGGCAATCATTTTCTTTCATTATTATTAAAGATCATGATGCGTTTGATAATACAATGACAGATTCTCAAAATTCCTTTATATACATTATGTGAAATATTTCAGAAAATAAGTTCTGGACAGTCTTCTCTAATTTTGAAGAAGGTAAAGATATGAATTTAAAAACATCACAAATTTTTATTAACATCATTGCTAGCAGACATGCAGAAATCATTCAAGAGCTATGAGGCAAAGTTTCTTTCCATGTTTACTCCTTCAACAAAACTGAACAAATTTCTACTCTGTAGGAAGAAGTTACCTTTAAAATCTATGAGGGCTTTCAAAAAAAGCTGAAAAAAAAGGAATGACTAAATTCTGTGAATGGCTTTGAAAGACAGGCTATCTTTAATTTATGTATGTAAAGAGAGATATGGGAAGCTATAAAGCTCTCAAAGGTGATTTAAATTGTATTACCAGCAGTCTTCTACAATGGAGACTATTACTGCTATTTCAGCAAAATTGATCCTGGAATTTACTCATACCACTACTTATACAAAACACAAACACACACACACAGAGTGTTCAATATGAATACAAAACTGGGCTGACATTAACACACGTACATAGACAAAGCAAAAAGATAATGATACTTTTGTGAACTGGTGCCATTCTGGTATTTGAATCATTCTAGCTTCATGCACAATGCTTCTACTAGCTTTAGTATGTTTCAAGGAAAGTACTGTGCTACTGAGTGTTCACAGTGTCTCTGGTAATTGCATATGCTTCATGAATAAATTACAAAATAAAAAAAAAGATGATGTAGTTGTAGTAAGACAACCATTTATGCTAATAAGAACCTTTAATAAGAAAACTATGGCCCCATACAGACAGGCCAAATATAAAGCTGCTTCAGTTCACTTTGGAGGTATGCTGTTTAAATGCTGCATGGGTCCTAAGAGTCTGGAAGCCATGCCAAAGCCATGATCCAGTCCTAAGGACTGGAGCAAAGCTTTGGTGCAGCTTCTGGACTCTTAGAACGCATGCATCATTTAAATAGCATACCTCCAAAGTGAACCGAAGCAACTTTATTTTGGCCTGTCTGTATGGGGCCTATGGCAAACTGCAGACCCTGCCATATTTTACTTTTTTTTTTATCCCATTGGGCAATTAACACTGGAAATGAAGATATGAATGCATGTCAAAAGCTCAAATGGCAATAACAAAAAGTCAACAATTCTATGACAATTTACATGAGAATATTTAACTTTCAATATACATTTAAAAATATCTATAATGTATAATTCACAGAATCATTTACAGGAATATATTATTTTCAATGGTTGCAAAAACAGCAGCCTATTTGGAATTAACTGTGGTTTCTCCTTATCACAGTTTGTCTCTAAAGCAGGGGTAGGCAACCCTTTTGAGCCGGGGGCCGGGTTGCTGTCCCTCAGACAACTGGGGGGCCGAAGCCAAAAAATAAATAATTAAATAATTTTTTTAAAATTAAATAAATAAATAAGCCGGGACAAATGTAGGACAAAATTTTCAAATGGAGGGCACTTTTAAAATAAAAAATGGAGGACATGTGAAAAAAATTGCTGATTTTTTAAAAAATGTTAAGATAAATGCATGTTTCTGAGGCTTCTATAGACAATTGCCCCACCATGACCCTCGCGCGAGACACCAAAGGCCCTGGCGGCAATCGGCGGCAGGACCAGGCTGGGGCCGGTCCCAAGGCCTCGCCGGGCCACAGGTTGCCTACCCCTGCTCTAAAGAGAAACAAACCAAAAGCAGTGACTAAATTCCAGTGGCATAAATCCATTGATGGAAATAGATCTACCCTGTCAACCCTCCCACCGCAGGGTTTCCAAACTATGCAGAACAAGAAAAATTGTCCCCTACTGCTTCAATTAATGCAGTTGCTTCCACCATCCTGGCCACAGGTTAAAAGGTGTGCATGAGCCTGCATCACGTCCTTTGCCAATGGATAAACCAATGACTGAACCAAATTAATGTCTTTTTACTAACAATTATATGATTATTATTCAGAATCCTATTAGTTAGTCTCAATTAGGGGAGGCCCACTGAATCAATTATTGAACAGTAAATCAACACAGAGGTAAATCCATTAATTCAATGGTTATACTCTAATTGGAACTAAACTAAGTAATTATTAACGTATTTATTTATGATCTCGCCTTTCCCAATCTGGGATTCAAGGTGGCTTACAAAAATTTAAACAAATACAGCTAAAAGTACTCATGACAGTAAAGTTAAAGCTACAGTATAATTACACTTTCAGCAGAATTAAAAGCACATAAAAACAAATATAATGTTTATTTTATATACAAACCATCAACATACACCATCAATATATGCCTGAACTGGACTATTTGGTAATTTAGCAGTCTTGCACTGGGACAAACTTTGCAGCTTCTGTTTTAGATTGATGTGTTGTCTGAACACTAAACTATGATTGACCTTAATCATGGTTGGTTGAGAGAAAAATCTTCTTAATCTATGATTTGAAGTTATCTAGTTTCTAACAAACCAAAATAAATAATAACCAGTTTTCCAGGTTCAGATGTCACACTGAGCTGTAGATGATCCAAAATATCCCATTCTCTTCCACATAGCCAATATGGAACAGAACTGGGGAAGCTAGGTTTATTTTCATAATGCTAGAATCAGTGACAAATGGCAGCTCCAATGCAACTTGTGAATCCCATCCAGGTTTTAGCCCAAGCTTATATAGGGAGCTATCCAAGGTGCTAAACCCTATCCCCAAAACAGGTTTAATACGTACCTTCAAAATTTGGACTAAAACCTATTCATATTCTCCACTCCACCAGATGCATCTGAGGAAGTAGACTTATGTCTACGAAAACTCATGCTGCCAACTTCTTTCTTTCGTTAGTTTCAAAGGTACCACAAGATCTCTTACATACTAGAGTGGATTCAACATCCCACTGACATCAGAAGAACTGTAAGTTCCCACTGGCTAGAATTAAACTATAATTTAGTGTTACATGTTAGAATTAGCTATCTGCTTTTATATCCCCCTTATGTGCAAAAATATTAAAGTAGTGTACATCAGTATAATCCAAAATACATATATAACACAAATACACATTACACAGCAAACAAAATTCTTTTTGAGGTTGAAGAAACAGACCCCAGGTCCTACCAAGATGATTATACAGTGGTCCCTCCACATTTGCTGGGATTAGGGGTGAAGCCCCCCTGTGAATGTGGAAAAACTGCAAAAAACCAAAACAAAACACTATTCTTTTTATCTATGAGAATACCTCTCTAGGAATCTTTGGATCCTCCAGTGCAACTCTGTGGTCAAAATCTGCCAGACATTATTCATAGGATCATGTTGGAAGACCTACAAATATCTAGAGAAGTGTTTCCTCTAGGAACATCTAAGTTCTCCATGGTCAACTTCTGGCAGAGTCGCGTTGGAGGGCTGAGATTCCTGGAACCAACACATTAATCAAATCTGAAAAACTGACAAAGCTGCAAATGGGGAGGGCCAACATTTTGGGAAGGGGGGGAAGCAAAATGATTTACAAAAAAAAGTAATTTTGGAACATTATTCACAGCTGTGTTAGTCTGGAAAATCAATATGCAAAGGGATCCTACAACACTTTTGAGACTAACTGAAAGCAAGTAGCTAGTAGCACGATCTTTTATAGACTTGAACCTATTTCCTCACCACAATTAGGGTCAAGTCTACAAAAGCATGTGCTTCCAATTCTTTCGTTCAGTTAGTCTCAAGGATGCTACAAGATCCCTTTGGAACTTACATGTATATACATTTTTAAAATACATTCTGTTTTAATTAGTAATGCCTCATACCAATATTTCCTTCTCCATGGATAGTTTTTGTGTGTACAAAAAAGTGCACAAGAGCAGCAGATTTTAATTCACGCTGGCTGCATCCACTCCACACTGCAGAAATAATCGTTCGATACTGCTTTAACTGGCATGGCTCAACGGTATGGAATTCCAGGAACTATAGTTTTGTGAGATGTTTAGACATCTCTGTCAGAGAGATATTGCCTTAATAAACTACAATTGCCAGGATTCCATATAATTGAGCTAGGGCAATGGAAGTGGTCTCAAACTAGATTATTTCTGCAGTGTGGATAGCCTTGTTATGCCTCCCCCCCCCATCATCTTCAGTATTGTTTTGATTGAAGCAGACTCTACGACTTTTACTGAATTGTTTTCACAGCTCTTTTAGCCTGGAAACTCAGTATGCAAACGGATCTTGTAACACCTTTGACACTAACTGGAAGAGAGAATGTGAAGTCGAAGGCTTTCACGGCCGGCATCCATAGATTTCTGTGGGTTTTTCAGGTTATGAGGCCTTGTTCTAGAAGAGTTTATTCTTGATGTTTTGCCAGCAGCTGTGGCTGGCATCTTCAGAGAAAACCTCTCACAAAAAACTAGGAAAGAGAGGAGTTGGTAGCTACAAGATCCCTTTGCATAACGATTTACTGAACAGGGTGCATTATTAATATTAATAATAGTATTTATTTATTTATACCCCGCTTTTCAGCCAAAAGGAATTATGCTCATCCAGGGTGACCAGAAGTCCTAACGTTTTTAGCTTGTATTTGGTCACGTCCTACACGTTTCTTGAATGCTCTCCATAAGAAGCATGTATCAATATTTACATTAACGCTTTTAGCTTGTATTTGGTCATGTTCTACACGTTTCTCGAAAGTCCTCCATTTTGAGCATGGCTAAGAAGCGTGAATTTATATCTCTATGAGTGTTTTGTTATGCCCTACATGTATCCATGTAATATATATATTCGTGTTTTTGGCTTGGATTTGGTCACGTCCTACATGCTTCTTGGAATGTCCTCAATTTTGAACATGATTAATAAGCATGAATTTATATCTCTATGAGTGTTTTGTAATGCCCTACATGTTCCTTGAATGCTCTCCATTTCAAGCATGACAGAGAAGCACTGATTTATATCTATCTATCTATCTTTCTCTATAGGAGTGTTCTGTAATGCCCTACATGTTCCTCGAATGTCCTCCATTTTGAGCATTACTGAGAAGCATTGATTTATATCTATATCTATATATCTATATGAGTGTTTTGTAATGCCCTACATGTTCTTCTAACGTCCTCCATTTTGATCATGACTGAGAAGCATTGATTTATTTGTTGTATATGAGTGTTTTGAAATGTTCTGCATGTTTCTCGAAAGCCCTCCATTTTGAGCATGGCTAAGAAGCATGAATTTATATCTTATATGAGTGTTTGAAAGCCCTCCATTTTGAAGCACTGATTCATACCTATATGAGTGCTCCATAATAATGCCCTATGTGTTTCTTGAAAGCCCTCCATTTTGAGCATGGCTAAGAAGCACTGATTCATACCTATATGAGTGCTCCATAATAATGCCCTATGTGTTTCTTGAAAGCCCTCCATTTTGAGCCTGACTGAGAAGCATGGATTTATATCTCTATGACTGTTTTGCAATGCCCCACATCATGCCTCCTGATGCCCTCCATTTTGAGCATGGCTGAGAAGCACTGAGCCACCCGCCGCCCCTGTTCCTGGGCCCAGGACCGTGAAGGGAGCCCCTTTCCCACCTCAAACACCACTTCGTCGTCAAACTCCGGTGTCATCCTTCTCCGCCATCCGTGCCCCTCTCCCGAGGCACGACGGGAAATCGAGTCCCACAGGCCTCGGAGGCATAATCTCCGCCCGGGAGGCCTACAAGCCGGGATGGGGCAAAAAACTACAACCCCCGAGAGCCATTGCGAAGGAAAGGGGGAGGAGCGGGTAAATGGTGTCGCGGCCTTGAGCTGATTGGAGGAGAGGGACCGAGGGGGGCGGAGCCACACCTTCACAGGAGGGAAGAGGAGGGAGCGGATGAATGGCATCGCGCTGCTCTCATAGCCTTGAGTTGATTGGAGGAGAGGAACTAAGGGGGCGGAGCCACGACGTCGCAGGAGGGGTGAGAATGTGTTTGTTTAGTGGTGGTGATTCTTGGTCTCTAGAGGGCGCTGTGGCGCAACTGAGCTCAGGCGGCCGCCGCCGCTGCGAGAGACCACAGTGGACTCTGCCTCCCTCAGCGGAGGCAGCGAGGGACCATGAACGCAGCCGCCGGTGAGTAAAAGCCTGATTAAAGTATACAATAAGTAATAGTTAACATGTTTTAATACGAATAGATAAAATGTTTATGTTTTATATAAGTATATAAAAATATAAGGCATAAAAGCATGAGATGCAAAAGACATAATTATGGAGGTGAAAAACTTTCCTTAACAAAAACAGAGGGCTGCTGTTGCCTTGTTTTTAATAAAGTGCCCTGTTTTAAACGCATTTTAAAATGTATGTATTTTAATGACTTCTTTTAGCATTGTGTTTTAACTGGGAGTTTCCAGTTGTGTTTCATAGTGGTGTAGTTTAACTGGGAGCCTGTAGGGTTTTAATTGTGTTTGAAAGTGTTGCATTTTAATTGAGTCGATGGGCTTTAAGTTGTGTTTGTGAGTCTACAGGATTTTAATTCTGTTTTATAGTGTATTTTAACTGTAGGTTTTTAGTTGTGTTTCACAGTGGTGTGTTTTCACTGGGACTCCGTGAGTTTTTAATGTTGTATTTTTTAATAGGTTGTGTACCCCAGCTGAGGAAAGTCAGGAAAGAATTACATTTATTATTATTATTATTGTTATTATTATTATTATTCAAGAAACATATTCAAGGGTTAGCTTTGCTGGCTATATTGCAAAGTACAATCACATCCAAAAGTCATTGTTTTGTGGATTTGGGATGTTATTGTACTTCTTTATTATTACATTATATGATTGTTATTAGTATATTAATGCATCACTTTTTGTATGTTTTTGATTGCACTGTGCTTTTAAACTGTAGGCTGCTCTGAGTCTCAGTTTTGAGGGAAGAAAGTGGTATACAAATAATAATAATAATACTGTATAGTAATGATGTGGTGATGATGATGATGATGATGTAGTAATAATATTAAGGGGGAAAAGAGGGAGAAAATGCAGAGGGGTTTTTGATAGACAATGGGAGGAAAGGGCTTCCTGGTTTCTCCTGACTCTCTTTTCCTTTAAATGCAGCAGAGAAAGGGAGGATGGGGGTTGTCAACCAAATTTCTTCCAGACTAGAAGCCCAGGGCTCTTTCTTTCCTCCCAGGATGACTGGATGTCCTCACCACAAAGGAGGACACAACACTGCAAAATGGAGGACATCCAAGATAAAATGTGGGACATTCCCAAATAAAAGCTAAAAGTTCATGCTTATTGGTCATGCTCATAATGGAGGACACTTTGGCATTCCTCCTGGATAGAAAGCTGAAATGGAGGACATGTCCTGGAAAAAGGAGGGCCTCTGGTCACCCTGTTTCCTCCTCCTGAGCTCCTGGCATTGGCCTTTCCTTTCCTCTCGAACCCTTTTCAAGTCTGTAACAAGTCTGCCCTGGATGGCCAAAAAGACAAACCAGTGGGTCCTTGACCAGATCAAGCCTGGACTCAGATGATCAAACTGAGGCTGTCATACTTTGGCCACATCATGAGAAGGAGTGACTCACTAGGAAAGATGATAAAGGAAAGGTGGAGGGAAGTAGAAAGAGAGAAAGAGTGCACACTAGCCGCTCTGAGTACCTTTGTTGCTAAAGAGTGGGGTATAAATACTTCAAATAAATGAATAATAAATTGGTTGTTGTGTGTCTTCAAGTTGTTTCTAACTCATGGCGACCCTATCATGGACTTTTCTTGATAACTTTCTTCAGAGGGAGTTTGCCATGACCATCCTCTGAGGCTAAGAGAGTGTGACTTGCTCACGGTCACCCAGTGGGTTTCCATGTCCGAACCAGGGTTCGAACCCTGGTCTCCAGATTCCTAGTCCAACACTACACACCCTGGTGGCTGGCTGGACACAATCAGGGAAGCCAGGGACCTGAATTTGCAGGACCTGAGCAGAACCAGCATGGTGTAGCAATCTGGGTGTGACCAGAGGCCCTCCTTTTCCATTGGACTCTGGAGGACCATGTTTGAATCCTGGCTCAGTCATGTAAACTCACTGGGCAAATCACACTATCTCAGTCTCAGAGGATGGCAAAATAGCAACCACCCCACTGAAGATACTTACCAAGAAAACCCCACCTTTGAGTGGCCATAAATCAGAAAGGACTTGAAGGCATCCAACAAGTAGAGAAGTGGAGGTCTACTCTGTCTTGGCTCTCCAAGATTTTGGTTCTGGAGGTCTTGGTCTTGGAGATGTCTCATCCACAGGTTCACCATGAGTCGGGGCCAACTCAAGGGCTGCTAACAACAACAACATAGCCCGGTTTAAATATTTGAAGGGATGTCATACTGAGGAGGGAGCAAGCTTGTTTTCTGCTGCTCCAGAGACTAGAACCCGGAGCAATGGATGCAAGTTCCAGGAAAAGAGATTCCACCTCAACATTAGGAGGAACTTCCTGACAGTAAGAGCTGATTGACAGTGGAGCACATTCCCTCAGAGTGTAGTGGAATCTCCCTCCTTGGAGGTCTTTAAACAGAGGCTGGGTGGCCATCTGTTGGGGATGCTTTGATTGAGAGTTCCTGCATGGCAGAGGGTTGGACTGGATGGCCCTTGTGGTCTCTTCCAACTCTACAATTCTATGATGCTATTAAACAACAAACCAAGTGCAAAGAAGAGTAAGGGAGGCAGGATCCCAAGTACTAAGAGAGAGGATCAGTGCCAGGAGATTTCTGGAATGTCTTCAACGCAACCTTCTTCCCCCCCTTTACTGCCCTTTTCCCCTAAGATGGTGCTTTCCTAACAAATACTTCTAAAGGTCTTCTTTTATTGAATTAAGGAGTTCTTCCTCTTCTTCCTCCCCTTGGGATTTTTAAAAAAGACTTTTCCTGGTGTCCACCAGAACTCCCTTTTTATGTTGTTTTCTCACTACTAGACTGCTAGACATAAACATAACCCCCCTACCTCCATTTTCCTGCCTCGTGAATAATAATCCTTTCTTCCTTCCTTCTCCTCTTTGCCTGAGGATATGGAGGAAAGTATGTTTTCTTTTTCCTCTTTTTGTGTGTTTCGAGTTGAGAGTCCTGTAGAAGGACAAAGTGGTAACAGAAAGCCAAGTACTTTCCGTTGTTTCTTGCAGGAACAAGGAAACATATTATTTGGAGGACTTTATTGCATCCCTGAGAAAACACCTGTAGTTTTCTGGTTTATGCCTACTAAGTTTGAATCCACACTGCAGAAATAATCCACGTTGACATCAGTTTAACTGCCATGGGTCAATGCTATGGAATCCTGGGGTTTGTATTTAGTTGTGGCTAAATGGTGTCAAGATGGATTACGTATTTCTAATTTGTACTGGTATTGATTGCAGTTGTGTAAAGTACAAAGATAAGACAATAACCCTTCGACCCACAGTTTTTGGAAGACTTTGCAGCAGTTTTTGAATTTTACATAATGCACACTATCTGGCAACTGTTTGGTGCATTCCTGATAAAGTATTCTTGTTTTGAATTGATTCTGTTGCGAACAATTTGAAGAAGTATTCTCTACAGCTCCAAGGCTATGTAAAGATACAAGCCCTAGGTAGACAAATATTTAGTGAAACTAAAGGCATTGATGTGGTGGTCAATACAGAGAATTCTTTACTCTAAAGGTGTGTGGGTTGTTTTTTATCAGCGTGACTTACTGTTTACCATGTTACTTGCTAAAATTTTGAACCAAACTTAGGCCACCATTGTTCAGAAAGCAACAACATATATTATTTTTATGCTGTGGTCCCTGAAAACAAAGTTAGCTCTGTTTCAACTGGGAACTGGTATGTAATAGTTTTATAGCAAGAGCTGGATATTTTTTCCTTGGGTTCTAATTATATGTTGGAATAGGCAATTGGGGCTTTTAAAATTAAGCTGAGGGCTGCTTTAATACACATGTCTAGTCAACAGTAAGCTCCATTGAGTTTACACTCTGGTAGGTATCATATGACTGCACTCACAGGGAATAAATCTAATTTATTTATTTAATATAACTCGAACACAAAAAGTGGGACTCAAGGTGGTTTGACTTCACTTGACCTTAATACATATGGTATTACACTGAAAATTATTGTTATCCTGAACAGTTTATTTTGGCTAAATGTTTCCTGCACACTATATAGAGTTACAACTAACTTGAAAATATCTGCTGTAAATATGCATACCTAGAAATAAGCCACTTTGGCATTGGATAACTCCCATGCAAGTGCACTTGTCTATATTTGCAGCCTTGGCTAAAAAAGTACTAGAATGTGCTATCTTTGCATGGCATCTGAACAGTATTGGTTAATTTATGCGCAGTCTATGCCAATGGAAACTAGTCTAACATGAGGTACTCCCTTGACTGTTACCTTGTTCTTTGAGGCCAGTATAGCAGTATCAAAATGAAAAGTAAAATATGACAGACTGAAAAATAAAGATATACTGTAGTATTAAATTTCCATTAGGAATGCATCAAATAACCTGATTTAAAAAACAAACAAAAAGGTAGTTATTTTGTAATATTTTTAATTTAGACTTCCTTGTCAGTTTATTTCTGGTGTGTGTGTGAAGAGAATTGGTTCCTGAATATATTTACATTGTTAGGCATTTATATGCCCTGCAAAACCACCACCTCTTGATTCTTCCATGCCTAAGAAACCCCATGAAATTGATGGGGTTATCATAAGTCAGCAGACAACTTGAAGCCACACACGCATGGAAATAAGCTGAGTGCTGTATGCTTAGAGGATCTTGTAGCACATTTGACACAAGCTGAAAGAAATTGGTCACTCCACCAAATGCATCTGAGGAAGTAGACTTTACTCTACAAAAGCTCATGCTGCCAACCTCTTTCTTTCATTTAGTCTCAAAGGTGCTACAAGATCTCTCTATACTGATTCTATAGACTAACACAGCTATATCTTTGAATTCTGCTGTATGCTTGATTGTGCAGATCCATATACTGTCCATTGTCTCTTTATGATGTTGTACTGTGACCAAGCAATGGGACCTAAGACAGATCCACTGAGATACAGGCATGTTCAGCAGTTAAATTTTATTATTCTACACAGTATGGATGGAATAAGTTCTATATATACTGGGAATGGAGAAATCAACCCTTTGAAACCATTGTTTTTGTATTACCTGCTGAAAAGGACATGGCTGCTGAAGCCTTCATGACATGCTTCTACAGCACCATACTTAGAGCATATGAATCTTCTCCAAAGGAATGGCCATGCAGGAGAAGAGTCTTGTCTTTGTTATCAGTCGTCTGGGCAGGTGCTGAGTGTTGCTTTAATGTTCTGTGATTGTACAATACATCTTGAAGCACATAGCTCCGGAATTGGCTTTGGTGCAGCCAGAGAGCAAAGCAGCAACTATAATACTCTAGATGACATGTGAAGTGGCCCACCAGGGCATGTGGGTATTTGAAATTTGAATCCATGCCCAGATATGACACTGATTTTCCATTGACCTTTTGTGGTTATTGTCTTTCTGAAGTTGTGATTGGATCTCCAAATAAGTGGAGCCCAAGTCAGTGTTCTTATCGGCTGTCCTTTTGGTGACAGACACTTTTACTATCTGACTGAGCTCTGGACTTTGTAAACTGTCATTAGATCTTTGCTGCAGACCGCAAATGTTTTGAATTGCTTGAAATTAGAGGTGGTGAGGAACAGCAGGACTTAAATGTAGAATTTGGAAGTAATCAAGGCACAGCTAAGTTACATTACAGTTGGAATGTAATGAGAAATAAGATAACTTCACTCCTTTTGTGATGCAACTCTGTTTTAATTGCTTCTGCAGTTACAGTGCGTATAGGTCACCACATAGATGTACTCTGCAACACTGACCTATTATACTTGTAGCATTTTGGCATTTAAAACATTGACTAAAAACAACTATTTTGGTTACTTCAGCAATTTTTAACTACAGTATAAGCAACTACTCATGAGAGGATTGGAACTAAGAAATTGAAAGAAACTTCCAAGTTCTGTTCAAATATCTTTCTTGATTATTATACTCTGGTGTGAAAAGCAGTCCTAAAGATGCATGCTCTATTATAAAAGTTAACATATTGGCAGTACAGGTTCTTTTGATTTATTTAATCTTGTATGCTTCAAAGGGGAGTATAAAAATATTGACTCAATAGCCAGTGCAGATAGCCAGATAGTAGTTTGAATGTTGGGCTACTACTCTGGAGGCCAAGGTTTGAATCACTGCTCAGCCATGGAAACCCTTGGATGACCTTGGGCAAGTCACGTATTCTCAGCCTTAGAGGAAGGCATATGTATATAAATTCTAACCATGGGCTCAGAGGCACCCAGTTCCTTAATGTTTGGTGTGATCTGCCTCCCCAAGTCAGCACTTTGCACCTCGCTCCAATTCTGGTTCCAGGGAAACAAGTAAAGCTGATCACAGAAGTCTGAAGGCCCCTCACCCTCTTGAAGATTACATATGTTAAGTCAGTTATTAAGTCACTTATGTAAATACTGGGGGATACCCATGATTAAGCTGTTGAATTTGCCAACACCAGTGATTCTTATCAATTTTAAAATCTAAAGCAAATCTTTGCCTTAAAATAAAAACATGTGAATCAGATGCATTTTCAGTAGGTTTGGAGAAAAGTCAACCACCTCAGTCCTGCTTTTGGAGAAGAGAAAAGAAATTAATTAGAAGAATAAGAAGGCAAAAGTGAAAAAGATGGCTGAATTTTACAGCTACTCTTAACAGAGTATCTTCCAGATGTTTTGGGTTACACCTCCCATAATCTCTACTGTGGATCATGCTGAAACCCAAAACCACTGGAGAGGTGATTAGGAACTAATAAATGAATAACATCAATTAAGTTAGGAATGAAATCGAACATTTGCCAGCAAGATGTGAAACAATTTTTTAAATGAAAGAATTACTCAGACTGGGATTTCAGAATGAACTTTTCTCCAGAATTAACTTATTAATTCATGAACTAATTAAATGATTCAAAATGCTGCAGAGCCAAAACCCAAAGCCTAGTTGTCTTGAATTTTTATAAAACTATTCCCCGCATTTTCTAGTCCCTCAGTATTGGAGAATTAAAACATTATGGTCACTAGTAGTTATGACAACTTGAAAGGAGAATTGGTCTTTGAAGGAGGGGGTTATTGGAGAAGCTGTATGAAGACAATTCAGGAGGTTTAGATGTGAGAAGTAAGAGCACAAACATGTAGAATTCAGAGACATACACATGTTAGTCTGGAATATCAATGTACACAAAGGGATCTGATAGCACCTTTGAGGTTAAGTGTACAAAAGAAGTTGTGGCATTAACTTTCATAGACTTGGTCTGCTTTTTCAGTTGCATGGCTGTTGAACAATACATTTTACAAAATCCTGTCTAATAATGATGATCCATCCCACAGATGAATTTCGGATGGAATTGCACAGAGTACTCGGGGAATTTCCCATGGAGGCGCAGAACCAAATCTGTATTAACACACCACAGGAGCCTGGACTAGGTGCACTCTGCCTATTAGTCAAGATACACAAACAGGGCAGTGCTGAATTGCCCATTGTCTCAGGCATTGGAATACTCACTGTTGTGTTGGTGCCTCTTGATATATGGACTTATACACCTCAGGAAGTAGGCCATGTCTACAAAAGTTTATGCTACACGTTGTTTCACACAGTTAGTCTCAAAGGGACTATAAGATCCTTTTGCAGCACAAAAATGTATAAAAGAAATTCAAGCAAAGATGCACACATCCTTCTGTTGGAGCACATTCATTGTGCTCTTAGCTTCTGTACATCAGGTGTGAGAACCTGTGGCCCTTCAGATGCTTTGGACTTCAACTCCCAGAAGACCCAGCTAGCATGAAAGAGATCATGAAAGTTGGAGTATAAAATTATTCAGAGTGCTAAATTCTCCCCTCCTCTGTGTGAAATATATAGTACTGTAGTTGATTAATTCTGTTAAATGGCCAATACTCCTCCTGTTAATAGCTTTTAGTGAAGATAGAAATCATGTTAGGATTCTGTGTGATGGAACAAAGTATAGTAATAGTAGCCAAGGTTTAAAGTATAGTAATAGCCACCCAGGTTTTGTTTCATAAAGTCAGCATTGCTGCAGAACCAGTATAGCATCTGAACACCTCATTTTGTAATACTACAGTAACATGGCTACTATCTCCACCTATTGCATTGTTGATATAACAAGTCTTGTAACTTGCGTCTGTGTTAGCTTAATATTCCAGATCCAGTGATCTAAGGACTTAAGAAGAGTATCAAGACAGAAATAATGGAAGAGCTGTCTATTTGTTTATGTAGACAACATATTCTAGAAAGTTTGCTAACAAAGGCATGTTCACTAGTACTGATAAAATATTAGTGTACCTTGCATTTTTGTTACAAAATAGCTGCACGAGTGACTCTGCATCACGTCAGCATAAATCTTAAGATGCACACCTATTAAAGATGGTGTTACAGTCCTTAAACTTACAACAATCGGTGCTGTTTTTATTTTCTGGATGATAACTTCCATTCAGTTTAACGAGGCTTGCTTCCAGGTAAAGTATGCACACTGAAAACATACCTGGAAGTGAACTCTGCTGAAATTGATGAAGTTTCTTTGAATAATGATATGCAGGATTGGCTACAGATCTTTTAAAGCTGTAATTGTGGGCATGCTTCCTCAGAAATTCCAGACAAATAAATGGAGCCTACTATCAAGTAAACATATTTCGAATCAAGGTGGAAGTTGGAGGAATGTGCCTTTGCAGTGTCCATATAGACTGTGGTGGGGGGGCCAGAATGCTGTTGCAGTTGCAAAATTACAAATCTAGTTTGCAATGGTTAGTTCTTCATTTGGATAAATTAGGTTTTCTAAAATTTGGTTCTTTAGTACGGCAAAAGGTAATGATAAGATGCAGCAGAAGTCACTTGTATGACTCACTTTTTTTATAAATTCTGTCTTTGACAGTCAAACAAATTAGGTTAAAGGGCAATGTGTCCTTTTGAGCTATTAAAATATCTGTTTTTTTTTTCTCAATTACAGCTGTACCATCTAAGTTTTTAAAAAGGCGTTTGTTTATCTCTTCTCTGTTTATCTCTTCACTGTCTATTTTAAAGCTATTTGGTTTTCCTGTTACCTTTCAACATTATTTTAAATAAGGTCAACTTTGCAGTGTTTTTCTTTCTGGATATGCTAAGATTATTTTCTAAATCTGGTCTTGGTAACTGTTCTCTCTTCCCGATATACTTAATTTTTCAAAGAGCTACTGTCCAATCTTCCGGGACGTTGTGAGTCATTTCCTTTTGTGTTTAGATCGAAAGCTTGTGCACCTGAAAAAAATCACAGCCACTGTGCAAACAAAACATTAAGTGAAGAACTGCAGTTTGCAATGTAAGACTGTGATCAGTTAGAAAAAATTGTATACCGTGTATACTTTTGTAAATTACCTCATTCTGTACACACAGAATGGTTATCATGAAACTATTCCAATGCAGAAATTTAAGTCAGAATCCAAGACAGCAAGTCAGCAGACAGAGTTAAAAGGAGACAAACATCTGTTGGGATTGCATAACAAAGGATGAGAAACATAGCTCCTTTGAGAAGTGCAGAGGTTGAGGGCCTGGCAGAAGGCTTGTAGCATGCATTCATTGGGGATTCCCTTTGTTTATGCAGAGCCCTTCCTATTCAGAAGATTTATGGGCAGTTTTACATGGGAGAGGATGATTTGGCTTTCCTGTCTGAACAAAAATGTCTGAAGGTGGGCAGATGGGTTCTAATGTTAAACTCCACTAATTATAATGTATACTGTCTATACTTATTTATAAGTCTAGAAATTTTAGTTAAAAATTGCCCCCCAAAACCTGAGTCGACTTATCCACAGGTTAATGTATATAAGTACATAAGTACATGTATACAGGTATTTATGTATGTAAGTACTGTACTTTAACTCTTATTTTCTAAAAGAAGGAATCATCCCATTCTCTGTGTAGAGTGGCAAAAGGTGGGAGCTTAGTTTGTCCTGGAAGTACCTAAAAGAAGCACTGACCCTAAAAGAAGATTTGGAAAAGCAGGTGTTGATATTTATGATGTATTTTGGTTGCGCTTATTGATGAGAGAATTTAGACTTGGAAAAAATTGAAAATATGACAGGTTTTGTCTTTGGTTATTGTGAATAATCTTGTTTTGCTATGTGGAAGAGATGGGGGAATCAGAAGTTGTAGAGCTAATTGTACACTCACTAGTAGCTGCATAAATGTGCAGTTTTAAAAACTGGAAAAATATTTCTTTGCAGTGAAGACAGAATGCATACAGAATATGGCTTATATGGACCTGTTGGGAAATTTAATTAGAATCTAGAAAAACAGACAACAATACAGCTTATTTTTACGTATCTACAGTCTTTATACACTACTGGAATGACAAAATTCAAGATAAAATGATATATATATATATATCATACACATATAGTTGATTTTGATTGTGGTATAATAATCTACTTGGAAATAATGGTTAAAACATGTCTGTTACTGTTGTACATTAATGTCAATGAAATTAATGTGAAAATGTTTTACAGAATATAGGCTTATCTACCATGGCTGGGGAATATGTGGCTCTCCAAGTGTTGGTTTCAGATTCCCATCCACTGCAGCCAGCCTGATCAGTGGTGATGCATGATGGGAGTTATAGTTCAACAATGTCTGGCGGACCACAGATTCCATGACCCTCCTATATTATGCCTGAATAGTTGTCAGTGGACTTCTGTAAACTGTGATCACAGTGTGGTGATAAAGCTGTGAAAAGGCAGAAGCTCTGTTAGGATATGAGCTCATGTTGTATTTTGAGCTGGTTTGTTTTTGTACCACCAGTCATCTATGGCTAAAAGAGGGAAATGGAGGGAGATCTGTAACTTTAGAAGTTTAGAGCCTTCTGGATTTAAACGCTTCTGGGTTTGGCTCACTCATACTCAATGCAATTAAAATAATGTTTTTGCAGGCTACAGAACAACATCATGTTGCTCCTCTGTGCTTTCTTTTCCTCCCTCATTACCAGCTTTTCAAGACATTTGTTAGACAGAATCCTACTGCAGAATTAGAAATTTGTAGGCAAATGGTTTAGGAAATAAAGTGTATATGTTCTGTTTAAGTTGTTTCTCAGTTTGCTATAGGCCCTGTGATCTATGCTGCTTCTTAATGGATGGGAAAGAGTAGGCTCTGAAAGTGAGCACTTTCAAAAGATAGGTGAGGAATTAGCGCGTCTGAACTTGTTTGCCCTGTACATTAAGGAAACCACCGAGATTGATGTTGGAATGTTTGGGATGATGAAAC
The DNA here is from genome assembly GCF_019175285.1 of Sceloporus undulatus. Lineage (NCBI taxonomy): Eukaryota > Metazoa > Chordata > Lepidosauria > Squamata > Phrynosomatidae > Sceloporus > Sceloporus undulatus. The sequence continues at coordinate 44,867,291 of NC_056526.1, forward strand.
AGGCTTGTCTCCTTCAGGTTTGTCTGGTACAAGATTGTAGGTTTTGCAAACTGCAGGATCATGAGTAGAAATGGACTACATGGACCGTGAGATTCAACCAACTGTGAGATCGCCATCACTCACACTAACTAGATGTGGTGGTGACAGTGCTGTGCATTTTAAGAACAGTTTCCCCCATTCCCACAGAAAGGGAGAGCCACCTTGAAAGGCAGGTCTCCCTAATCATGATTGAAATAAACTGTTGCCAGCCAAGAACACATAATTATGAGATGAGGTGGCTGGTATTTGGTGAGAAGCCAAAGGTTCAGAAATGATTTGTGCACAGCTTGAATACTGAGCACATGAACACCTTCACATGTTTAAGTGTACAGTTAAACTGGGAAATGCACAAATCAGTCATGTTACTATTAGGGTGGTAGTAGTAGAATTGAGAGCAGTAGTTCAGGTCACACTGAATTTCTCCCATGATAGAGGAAACTTGTTAAGTTCTACAATTAAAATTGGGAGGGTTATTCTAATAATAATAATAATAATAATAATAATACATGGGACAAGACTGAGAGATTTAAATGACTCAAGCATCTTAGATTTAAAAAGAAAGTCTTAAGGCTCTATTGTGTTCACATAGTAGAGCATGGTCTTCTGGGTAAAATTGCAAAGTCTGAAACCCACTCACTGAGTGACCTTGTGCAAGTATGCTCAGCCTTGGGAATAGCAAACCTTCTCTGAACAAATCTTGCCAAGAAAACCCCATGAAAATGTTGCCTTAGGGTCTCCATAAGTTGCAACAACTTGAAGGCAGAACAGAACACAGATGTACCAGTATGTAAAAATGTATAATTCAGTTGGAAATGGTTAGTAATGGCTGGATTAAATTGTTTGGAGAGTTGTTACCAGATGCATTGAGCACAATTAATTGAAGACAACAATAATAATTATAACAATAATTGGGTTCTTGCTTAGATCACTGAAGATACTGATTTATCAAAGTGTGCTACAGCGAGCAAAATCGATCTTTGAAATTTATTTTTAGGGGAAAACTTTTACTTTTTAAAGCAATAACGTTGACTTATTAGATGGCATATACTAAAATTTTAGTAAATCAAGTTGCATGTGTTTGTGGGTAAAAAAACAGATTAGGTATTGTCACACCCATATTTCTAGACAGAAATGTTTGAAAGTATTTTTTTAGAAATATGGTAGGTTTGACATATTTTTATTGTGTTTTGTTGTTAGTACAGTCTATAGTTGCTGCTGAGAAAACCAAAAACACATATATAACATTAAAGTGTCTCGTTTTGGAGATCATCAACTTTCAGAATACAGTACTTACTGTTTTAAAAAATATATACTCATTTATAGATACAAAAACCCCATCAAAAATGAACACGTTTTTATCTTAAAATCTGGTTGTCTAGTTTAACTATGGCAATTACACATTTGTGGGGCTGAAGAATGGTCTAAAATATGCATAAATAAGTAAAAGCACAAACACGAACTTAGAAAAGTTACTTTTTTGGATTATATACCTAAGAAACCACCAGCTAGCATGATCGGCAGATGATTCAACTCCCATAAACCTTTAACAGACAGAAAGTTAGTCCAAAAATTTGAGGAATGGCTGAAAATATTGTGCATAAGATAGAAGCTTGGGATTTTGAATACTTAAATATCTAATATTTATCTTCTATTTCTCTCCCCCTCTTTTAGAAATCAAGAAGCCACCGGTGGCCCCCAAACCAAAATTTGTGATAGGACACAAAGTAGTTCCTCCTCCTGTGGCACCTAAACCAGATATTGTTCTTGCAGATGCTTTACAAGTCACAAAGAAAATGAAGCCAGCAATAGCACCCAAACCAAAAGTTTTGAAATGCTCATCTGTTCCTGAGGCTAAAGCTGTACCACCATCTCTAAGAAAAAATTCTAAGAGTTTGGAAGAGCACAAAAGAGACTCTTCTGAGTATTTGGTTCATTTGAATTATAAAAATGGAGCCCCAAGAGACAATACTGCTTATATTATATCAGTGTGTTCATGCAATTTTGAATGCATTCATAAATTGGGGAATGGAGGAAATTCATGCAAAAATCCAACCATTTTTGAACAATTGGAAAACCTAGAGAACATTGATATAGGCGAACAAACATCATCTTTGAAACCTAGGACAATACTTGACAGTCATAATGAAAAAAATATGAATAAAAATAGGGTAGTCTTGAAGGCTAATTTGCTAGAGGGGAAACTTAAAGATGTGTTAACACAAAGTGTTTTCCCTAATTGCAGCCATTTGAGGCAAAAGCCATTGTATAAATTTGAAAAGAGTAATGTTAATTCTTATAGCAATGACATTAAAATAGAATTTACAGACCTTGCCCCCCCCATCATCTAGTTCTGAAAAGATCATGATCGACTCAGATAATGTAAAGTTAGGTGGTGCTGAGCCTGAAATGTCAGAAGGGCTGCCTTTGAGTGAAAATAACTCCTCCTTGCTTGAGCTGCCAACTTTGGATACTGATGATTTGCAAACAAGCACCTACTCCAAAGAGAACAATGAATTGTTAGTTTCATTTGGAACAAGCTCTGCTCCATCTGCTAAATCTCTCCCAGTTCCAAAGCCAAGAAAGCTACGTGTGCCATGTTTAGTTCGCCAAGATGGCATAGATATCCCAGGAGAGAAAATAAAAGAAACGGTCACTTCAGAGCATGATTCTTATGGACTTTCTGGCGGTCTTGTTAAAAAAACAGCAAAAGTAAGTGTTCTTGTTGAAAGTGTTTCCTATAACAGTCAAGAACTTATGTGTGCAGTTGATAAATCTGAAATTGCTCCATGCATTGCTGGGAAACTGCCTCTGACAACCAAATCTGGTGATTTCAAAGAGCTAATCCCACAAAAACCCTCACCCAAGATTTTACATGAAAGTTCTCATCTAGCAGAAAATGTTGATCCTTCTTTGGACCCTTACTCAACAAACCCGTCTGATAATATAATGGAAGATATCAGTACATTGGCTGATAATAGCAAAAATACTGACTTTGTGAGGTGTAGCAATCTTTCTATGAGCTTGCCTAAGCAATTAAAATTATCATGCATTCAGCATTTGCCTGCTTTTGAAAGCCTTGATGATTCTGCACAAAAGAAGGAAGATAAAGACATTCACTTAAAAGCTGAAGGTTCACCAAGAATCATTCCTAAAAAACCTCAAAGGCACAGCATCCCTGCAGCTGGTCTGCTGAAAAAAGCTGCATCTGAGGAACTGCTAGAGAGAAGCGCTTATGAGGAAGGACATTCAGAGACTCCTCTGGAAGGAACTCGTATAAGGCATCTGTCAGCCAAAGAACAAAGTTCATTGCTATTCTGTGATACACCAAAATCATCTTTGGAGAAACCTGTTTGGAAATTACCTCATCCTATTCTCCCATTTCCAAGCAATCTAGAAGCTTTAAAAAAGAATGCAAAAAATTCTGGACCCATAAGTTCTATAACAAAGCCTCGAGCCAAATCCTTGTCTTCTGTAGATATGGACAGAATACATAAACCCACCAAAGAGCCTCAAAAGAAAAACTCATTAAAAAAATTCCTAAACATGAAGCTTTCTATATCCATAATGAAAACTGACTTCCAGAAGTTTTTGACCAAGGGCAGTCAAGCTACAGATAATTCCACTGTTGCTTTCTCTAGCCAGGAAGAAATTGGAAAAAATCAGACTGTAACTAGCATGACAAATGGAAGGAAAACTAAACCTCCAAAAGCGCAATCTGCAGAAATGGATAGCCTACAAAAGGGAAAGCAAAAGTCCAGGGCTCATAATGATACAACAAGCAGCCAGCGGTCAAAGTCATTAGATGAACAGGCCATCTCATCCCAAGAACACTTAAATTCTATTGTTCATGACTGCATACAATATGAAAATGTGAGCCATTATGAAGAAATCCCAGAGTATGAGAATTTGCCTTTTGCATCCACTGACAAAAATCCATGTTTTAAATGGCAACATTCTCACACTGCTGATGACCAGGATGCTAATTTGTATGAAGTAGAAGACCTATATGAACACACAAGGAACTGTTCATTGTTTAGCAGGTAAGAACATAGGAAGTTGGATCATATAAAGTATATATACAATATTGCTGTCAATCTACCCCTAGGGCTTATCTATGATCTTCATTTTAATATGTTGGAGTGGCCCTAATGAGGCTTTATCTGGATTAGTGTATATATGTGCACATGTATATGGTAGAAATGCCACTAGATGGGGAAAGCTAGAATGAATTTTTATTGAATTAATGGAGGGCAAGGGGCCAGTTACATTCTCATACCAGACTTTCAAGGACCGAAATATATGGATATATTTCTGCTGATGTTGTTATCCACATAAAATTAGCAAGGAAATTAATAGAACTGGTTGTTTTGATACTTTTTAGTCCCTAGAGTTCTAGACTTGTGCAGTTAAATGCTTTCCTTAATGTTTCTTTTATATTCTGCTGAAAGTTTTTTGACTGGCACTTAGTGGGCCAAGATTTGCCTGAAGAAATTTTGTCAGTCTCCCAAGTTTATTGCCACCTGATGTATTGGATTACAATTCCTATTGTTCCTTGCCAGCTATGGCTACTGTGGTTGAGTGGATTGCTGAATGAGGAGCTATACTCCCACCACCAAAATATTTTAGGGTATTCCTGTTAGGATATTTTCCACCAGATTAAACATTTCTCAAGAAGGGAAATGTAAAGCATTCCATTGAAAAATTAATTTATGGACCTAGAAATCCATTCTCTCAGCCCACACTATATCTACAGTGTCATAAACTTAGAGAAAGCGTTTTTAAGAAGAAAATAAATGGTTTCTATTAACAAAAATCTTTGTGAAGTTTTTTTTTTTTTAATTAATGGATGAATAACTTCTTGGTAAAGACATGCCAAGGTTGATATTATTCCTAACATATCCAATATGACTAGTAATATAATATGGAAATGATACACAAACTCTATAAAGTACTTCTATGTGGATTATACTAGTGCGTCCAAAGGAGAACAGAAGGTCTTGAAATAGTTAAATCCTTTCTCCATACATTTGTGTAAGAGCAGCATGCTGTCACATGGTTACAGAAGTGCATCATATATTAGAGCAGAAAGTCATACAAAATCCAAATGAAAGGAAGTCCTATTTGTATGCTGGACAACAGCTTTTCCCGGTGTGTTATTTTTAGCATTAGTTGACTAGGGATTACAAGTTTATATTAGGCATTTTTTTCTTAAAGTGAATTTTCATGCAAATCTTGACGCTCTTTGTTTAGAAAATAGCTTACATACAACATCAGAGTCTGTTAAGATAGAGGTGGGCAATTGCATGGAGGGGGTGTCCATTTTACCTCCAAGTGCCTGTCCAATGGGTCACACCAGCAAGTTTAAATAATCCTGAAATGACATTGCGCCACAATTTTGGCTGATTTTTGGAAGGGATTTTCTCCCCTTCTTTTTGGTGTTTTGGAGAGGTTTAGGAGACTTTTCAGGGTCTAGAGAACAAGAATGCTGTATTTTTATACAGTTTGGGCCATTTAGAGACAAGGAGTTGCCCAAAAATCAACCTTCAAATTAAAAAGCCAGTAGCTATAGAGGTCTTCTGAGAGTTGCTAGTATCACATATTGCCCATAGGCAACTTTTGACAACTTTGTTCACCTCTGTATTAAAGGATTTCACACCCATCTTACATACAAAACTGATTTCTCTACCACAGGAAGCAATAAGAAATCAGCAGTAAGAATACATGTCCAGTGGACCCATCCCATTTGTGGAGTTTTCGTTTTGCCTGCCCACCCACCCCCAGATGAGAAAGACAAGGACGATTGTGCCCCACACTATTCAGTGGGTGTCCATGTCAATGTATCTCTGCGCATGTGGCTACTGTTGAATAATATGGGGCTTGGTGATCCGTGAATGGTCGAATCCACGGATCACTAGCCTACCAACATGGAGCACTCACCTTATTCTAAAACCACCATCATCATGATCATCATAAGCATCATAATAATCAATCATTATCAGCTTTTATTTATATAATGCCATCAATGTACATGTTATTTCACATGTATGTTAGGCCCCAAGCATATGTGAATATTTACTACTTTGACTTCAGTGTACTTAAGTACTGTATACACCTAGCTGTTCTCCTGTAGCAAAAATTTCTGAACTGGTAGTAATTGGAAGATTTCTTGATGTGCAATACATCAATTGGTAAAATTATACTTATGTTGTACCATTTCAGAGTTAGGAGAGGAATGAAGCCACATGATTTAATTCTTTGCTATGTTAAAAGTAAAACACAGATTTCCTGCAAACACAAAGTAGTCTAGCTTTCTGTGTGATATGTTAGTTTCCTCTGTACTGGGGGGAGATAATGCAGTTCCTTCCTTGCAGACTTGAGTGATATAAACCAGGAACAGCTTTCGTGTCATGGTGAGAAATTTATCTAAAGGAAATATCTGCAAAATTCAGGGCTAAGGTCAAGATGTTTAATTAGGCAGAATCCTTCGTCACAGTGTAGTTCAGTAGTTTTTGAGGATTAGGTTCCCAGGGAAGAGAGCAGGACTGTGAGTTAGGACATATTCTTACTAAGAGGATGGGTGTCAGTGAAGTTACACTTCAAGGCAGGGATGGCATAGAATCAGTAGTGCATAGAAAAGCCATAATGTTACCAAGAGAGCCACCATGGTCTAGTGGCTTGAACATTGGACTATGACTCTGGAGACAAGGGCTCAAATCCCTGACCAGCCTTGGAAACCCAATAAATGACCTTGGCAAAGTCACACTCAGCCTCAGAAGAATGGAAAGGCAAACCTTCTGAACAAATCTTGCCAAGAAAACCATGTGATAAGTTTGCTTTAGGGTTGCCATAAACCAGAAACAACTTGAAGGTACACAACAATATTACCAAAAGTTGACAAAAGCCTTGTTAAGACTTGTTTCTCTTGTTACTATTGCCTTTTCCACTGATTAATATAGTAATATGAGAATGATTTAGGCAAGTTTTCACATGAGTTATTCCTAGATCCACCTCCACATATGTATAAATCTAGACAGACAGCATTTATGTTTATCTAAAAGTGTTGGAGGAAAGAAGGCCAAACATGTCATTTCGACTCACTCCTTTCATTACATTTTGTGGTATGACATCTTATGTTACTGAATGAAAATCTAGGATTCTTTGTAGCATTCACATAGTATATATTTTAACTATCACAGCACCCATAGGTTTAACAGAAAACAGAAATCTAGGTGCTTTAAGAGTAAGATGTCATACATCATACAAACAATTGAGAGGACTGTTTTTTCCAGAATAAATGGCTTTTGGTAGAAACACTAAGCTAAATTCCACATTGTTCTAACCTTTCCCTCTTCCCTTCAGTCATATGTGCCATCTGAAAACTGGATCTTGTGTTTCCATCAATAGAATGCCCCTATTAAATATCACCTCAAGTCAAGGAATTTATGTCTAAACCAACCTAATATGTGTCTTTATATGTTAGATTGTCTATCTTTGGTACAGAAGCAACTGCCTCATACTCTATAACTTAGGGCTTAGTGGTAGCAGAGGGCATGAAGAACTGAAAATTAGCTAGTTTTCTGTTGGAAGCCTTTCTTTTCTTCAATGAGTTCTACCTCCATGATACCTCAGAAACAACACTTTCCTCCCAAGTAACTATTTAAAGCTAATGTAAAGTCGAAGGCTTTCATGGCTGGCATCCATAGCTTTTTATGGGTTTTTTGGGCTATGTGGCCATGTTCTAGCAGAGTTTCTTTCTGACGTTTCACCAGCATCTGTGGCTGGCACAGTTGCTGGCAAAATGTCAGAAAGAAACTTTGCTAGAACATGGCCACATAGCCCAAAAAACCCACAAAAAACTATTTAAAGCTACTTTGAATCCAAGCCTGGGAGAAAGGCAAGATATAAATAAAGAGAAGGGTGGAGAGATTTAAATTGGCTGTACTGCTGTAAAAATACCACTTGCATTTCTTTAATTAGGCATGTCATATCAAAGCAATAGTGAGTCTTTTGGTTGGGACAGATGGGCAGGAAAAAGCAGCTCAGACCTGCATTTTCTTGAAGCAGGTCAAACCCCTGATGTCCGCACGGGCCACTCCCAAGGCGTCCTATATGCACATGGCCTGACCGTACAATGCAGTATCAACCTGTGCTGCTAGGTAACCTTTTTTTTTGGTCGCTCCCCACCATCCATGCTCACCATTGCACAAACACACTACTGGTGACTGCCTGCTGCCTAGATGCCATTCCATTGGATGGCTGTCCCTTTGAATGGCCACACAGTCATATCTGAAAGCCTTCAGTGTACAGGGAGAACCCCCTACAAGCCCCCTTCACCCCCCCCTCACCCCTTGTCCTCTCTTGGATTGTCTGGCTTGTATATGTTGTAATTACACACATTGGAAATGTCACACTTTCACTTTTTTGCATTGTCACCCTTACTGTTTGGGTACGGCAACTCCATCCTTTTTTAATGCGTACTTGCACCAGTGAATTTATATGCAGGTAATTAGGGTTAGGATGGATCGCTCCATCAGAATTGCTCTGGTGTTGATGTGTTTATATGCAGGGTCGAAAGTTCGTGTTTTCCGGGCTAAATCGGAATATCCCAGGTTCCTTTTGCGCCAGTTTTTAGTCCCAGAGCATAGCTTCAATCCGCTTTCCACCCATTTTGAAGGTGTGCATCATCTAAATGCCTCGCCTTCCAAATGGATTGAAAGTGCTTTATTTGGCCTGCATGTTTTACCTCTTTGTTATCTGGTTTTAATATAAGGTTTGTTACCCTTATTAAACCATCCTAATCATTTTAGGATGTCTTCATTAGTTCTAAGAGAATGTGATTTTCCTTTTAGTAAGAAATGTGACCTTGTATGCTTTTGATGCTTGTGCTTCTCTGAATCTAAAAATATTTTTGATGAATTCTTGGTGTTTCTAGTAGAAAATAAATCCAGGGGATAAACATAGACAAAAGTCTTGCACAAGTGTTCACATTTTACTTATTACAGTATATCAATACGTAAGGAGGTTGAACATGCACAAGCATGCTAGCTTTACCCCCCTCTCCCATTCTTGCTTTTCCCCTGTCATGCTGAGGATGGATATCTGAAGTGGAAAGTAATTCTTCTCCTGCAGACTGTCAGCAAAAATTTGCATCTCGTTATGCACTGGAATATTAGCACCTGAACCAGGCTTAAGTGTCACCAAGGAATGCTTTCTTTCACCCATATTGTGGGTGTTGCAGATTGCTGCACAATGCCTGTGCAAAAGCATACAAGGCATTGCATATGTTTGGGGAGCTTATTTTGCGTGTTTGTCTTATATTATTATTATTATTATTATTATTATTATTATTATTATTATTAACTTTTATTTATAAAGCACTGTAAATTTACACAGCGCTGCACATACAATCTTTTTAATTGGACGGTTCCCTGCTCTCAGGTTTACACTCTAAATTTGCTTCAGATTGCCAAAATACCTTTTGGGTAGGAACATTTCACTCACAACTTGGATATGTCTGTTTGAAACTTTTTGTTACATGAGGACTTAGTTATAGCCAAAATTAAATAAATCATATACATGTGGAGTAGCCCTTAACTGAAATTGCAAAATCGATCACATGGGTGGCTGAGATAGTGACACCTTTGCTTTCTGATAATTTAGTGTACACAAACTTAGTTTCATGCACAATACTACCGGTATTTAAAATATTATGTATAAAATTAATGTCAGGCTATATTAATAAGGCTCATTTGAAACATAAATTAATTTCATGTTTAGATTTGGGTCACATCCCCAAGATATCTAATTATGTATATGCAAATATTAAAAAATCCAAAACACTTTAGGTCCCAAGCATTTTGCTTAAGTGAGATTCAGCCTATATTTAAAGATTCATATTATACTCTCAACTTTGCATATTGTTGACAATATTTAGTGTAAACTCTGAAGACAGAATATTGAACGGCAAGTGGAAAATTTCACCTTCTGGGGAATCCAGACTTATAAAGATAATATGTCAGACCATCTCTGTTTTTATATTATTAAGTAAAGGGGAAAGCTGTAAAACATTGGTTCATCAAACATTATACTATATAGCTCTAAGTAAATCTGGAAAATGGAGAGTTGATAATTGCTACGATACTAACCTAAAGTGCTTCTATGTACCTCCCTACACTAACAAGGCTTTCTTAAAAGAAGCATCTACTGAATTCTCGCACTTGGCCAGATTGGATTGTAGGGAAGTCTATTGTAACTATGTAGAAAATTTATCCTAATATTATTGTTATTGTGTTGAATATTGAAATTGAGAGCTACTTACTTGCTAAGGAGCTTATTCAACTGTTTAATCAAACAGTACACTGTGAACATCTTTGGGAATAAGTAATTGGCAAGAAGCGATCAAATTGTACATCCACTCAGCATAAGCAGAATAAATCTCTTAATGCTTTAACAATAGTGTTTAAAGAAGGGTACTTGAGGGCAAGGGACATGCATGGATAAGACTACTAGTTCACTTTAGTTGTTTGCCTCTCTCAGAGATGTAAATGATAGGCTTTTGGCACTATTAAGAGAGTATTGAGTTAAATGAAATAAACATGCATGGGGTCTAGCTGTTCACCTGCTGTTGTTAAATTACTGTAGTCAATTGGTGGTGCTTTGCAAACCATACAGGAGTAACGTCCCAAATAAGAGGCACACATAGTTCCTGTACACAGCTACTGTATTGATATTGTTAAATATTAGGCATGCTGACGTGCAGGCTAGCCTATTGAAGTACATTGGACTTGGAAAATAGTTCCTTTTGTGATTTTTATTCTTTCTCAGTCCCCTAAGTCAGGAATGTATCCATGCACAATTAGACCTTTGCTTTCCTTTGCAGTGGTAACCAGACTTCCAGAATGTCCATTGTTAATCACAACCACCCAGGCACATTCACTTTGAAATGTTAAGTAAGAGTAGAGTCTACAAAAGACAGTTGTTGACATTAATGTTTGGAAATACTTTAGTAAAAATATGTGTCTTTTTCCTGGCAATTCCCAGTGTTCTTGTCTGCTCTGAGCTTTAAATTGGAGCGCAACAGTATCTAGTATGACACTTATACATTGTGAAAGTCTGAATTATGACAATTTCAGATAAATTCAGATTCTTAAGTTTAGCAAACCAGAACTGCCTCTGTCAATGTGTATGTATGTGAGACAGCCAGCTCACATGCCATGAGAGGGTATTCTTACTCAATGAATACTGCAGTGACTTAGTGGTGACTGGTTTCACATGACTAGTAATGTGGAAGTTATGCTTCCAAAAAAAGCTCAATATGTGTTAATCTTTAACAAGAAAATGTGGGAGGTGAATATTTTAAATTAGATTAGCACATGATATTTTTGGTTCATTTGGTCAAAAAATATGGAAACAAGTGTAAGCAAAATTGGACTGTGTTGTTAACAAAAGAGCTGCAAATAAATTTTAAAAACCCAGAGCACTAACAAATGTTTGAAGAGTCTACATTGAGTTGTTATAGGCTGCCAAATGCAGGGTGGAAAAAGTATGTCAGACCCATTTTGAGCAAATTGTCAGGGAGATTGGAATCTTAAAGGTATTTTCTCCTCCTGTCAGCAACAATGTGTTAAAAGCATTTCCCCATGTTAACAATATTGTGTGTTTTATACGTAATATGGGTATATGTTATTACTGTATATAATTTTAATCATTCATTCATCTTCATTCATCATCTTTATGAAAAACTTACTATTAAAATTTAACTTGCTGTGGACCGTGGTCTAACGCTACAAATGTTCCACCACCGTCACCAATTACTAAATAAGAGAACAAAGGAGAGAAGAAGATCAGAGTACAGTGGGTCCTCCACATTTGCTGGGGTTAGGGGCACAAGAATCCTGTGAAAGTGAAAAAACCACAAATAAAGAAACCACTCATTTTTTTTACACGAGAGAACATATTTCCATGAATCTCTAGGTGTTCTGGCACAACTCAGAGGCCAACATCTGCCACATTGACCATAGAATTGCTTTGGAGGACCTCCAAATGCCTACAGAAGTGTTTCCTCTAGGAATCTCTAGATTCTACAGCGCAACTCTATGGTCAGCTTCCAGAAGCGTCACACTAGGTGACTTAGAGATTGCAAAAGTCAATGCCGCAAATCGGGAGGGCTGACTGTAGTTACAAACAAATTTATTTGCTTTTAGAATTGTTTCATGTCTTGCATCTCAAACAGGATATAAATCCAAGAAGTCTGGCTACTGGACTAGATCATCTTTCAAGAAATCCCTAAATGCCTTGTTGCATTGGACGGAGCTTGGTTTTTCCATAACATCTTCTCTTTATCCAGATTCCCATTAATCTTACTCTTGGGACCAGGGTTTTAGAACCTGCAACATCATGTAACTGTAGACTGCCTTTCTTAGAGATCAGAATGAGGCATGGAATTTCTGCCTTGTCTTTCAACTTTGTTTGAAGAGAGTAGCTTCTTTTGCATTTTCTTCCATATTGGGCCTTAATGGCAGCAACCAGAAGTTCTTTTTTGTTTGTTTGAATGAAGGTAGTTGACCTTCTACACTGAGTTTTATCCTGCTTCAAGGTATATGAAACATGACAAGCCTACAAGATTGTAACCTGGATTTTGCTGCCATTATTAAAAAAATGTACTAGATTCAGATATTCTTGAGCTTGAGGGTGTATGTTGGCTCATTAGACTCTAAAAGGCCTCTTTCTGGGATTACAATTTTTGATTTTTTTGTCACAGTTCATTTCTAGCAGAGTAGCTCGGAGCTACATAAGACTACCGAAGCAGTTTATCCTGAAGCTGTTGGTGTGGTTAAACTAGTTCATAACACTCCATTATTTTTCAGAATTGCAGCATGTGAATTATTTATGCCCCATTCATATTGAAGCAAAGTTAGTTTGTTTGAGAGTGTGCCATTCTCCAAAATACTAGGTCAACTTATTTCTGAGCAACACTTTAAAAAAATAATTATATGATTGTGTTGCAGGAAGTCTACTCACAAGGTCAGTGTGTTGTGTTTCTCAAATGCTGTTCTGAAGTAGGTGTATCTAATAAACAGTGACAACATCTTGGGTCCTGAAGTAGGTGTCCCTGAATGTTGTTTTTGTAATTATTGTGACATCTGTCAGAGCAGAATATCATCAAGCTTTTTAGGCTTGTAAGACTAAGATGATTTCATTGTAACTCACTTTTATATAATTTAGCTTATAATTAAAATAAAAAGATAATATTAACATGTTGGGTATATGTACCTAACTTACTTGAGCCTTGGGAGGTTATTTTAACCTTCTAGAACTTTGTGCTTTGAAGCTATAAAAAAGAGGAGTGACTTTCATTGCTGTGTGATGAAAAGTAATTGAAGAATATTTTCCTAAACAATGATGAAGATGCATTTTGGCATTTTTAGCTGAGACTTATACCATACTATATAATTGATAGTGACACTTAGTCATTGTGTTTAACCCTGTTTGCAGCCCTTCATTTAAAAAATTTCACTTTCTGGATTATGTTACAGAATTAGGAAGTGCTGACAGCATATCAGGCTTCTCTTGTCATCCATGCTTCAAACAAAAATTGTAACAAAAATTAGTTAAACATTTTCATTTTTAGGTCCTCAGCAGAAGAACTTGATGGTTATGATTTGGCACTGGAAGATGTACATTCAGACGATGAATTGATGCTCAGAGATGTAAACAGCTCTGATGAAGATGTAGATACCAATTCAGACTCCAGCAAAGGGGAGCTTGATATACAAGAAAAAAAGCAGGTAGATACATACGATCCCTTTGACACAGCAGTATTTGTTAGTTAGTCCAAGTACCTGCCATCATTAGATGTATAGTCTAGGTGGCTCTCCATAAGAAAAAATCAGTAAAAATCAAGCACAGGAAAAGCAACAGTTGAAATTAAAACTAGCATCTGTAAAAACATCCTAACATTAGCTGGGCAAAAGCATTTATGCATGAGATGAATTACAGTGCTCCCTCGGGTTACGAAATTAATTCGTTCCGCCGCCGCTTTCGTAACCCGAAAAGCATTCGCAAGCCGAAATGCCATAGGCGCTAATGGGGAAAAGCCGCAATTTCGTGCGAAAAAGCGCCGAAAAGCACCAAAATTTTTTTCGTAACCCGAAATAACCTTCGTAACCCGGAACAGTTTTTTTTAATGGATTTTTTTCGTAACCCGGAAATTTCGTAAGGCGGCGCATTCGTATCCCGGGGTACCACTGTACTATCAATTACATTTCCTGTTGCCAAAAGTTGTTGAGTTATAGTGATACATCTGTATCTTGTAACATGCAAGGAACTTCCCTGAGAAGTAAAATTGGATAGTGCAGACTCTTATTACAAATGTTTCATGTATCGTTTAATAGTATTATATAGAACTAGGACTAATTGGCAAGCATCATTTCTTTTTCTTGCTTCACTTAGCTTCCTGTATATCGCATCTGGCAGCTGTGGATTAAATTTCCAAATAATTGTCTTCTTTCCTGACAGTGACAAAAAAGTCTGCAGCTGCAAGGGAAAAAATCATATATAGACAGCTGGCTAATTTGGCTTAAAGTCTGTGTGTCGGTTTCTTGGCTAATGTAACAACAACACTAAAGAATGGAGCCCTGGTGGCGCAGTGGGTAAATGCCTGTACTGCAGCCATTCACTCGAAACCACAAGGTTGCGAGTTCAAGACCAGCAAAAGGGCCCAAGCTCGACTCAGGCTTGCATCCTTCCGAGGTCGCTAAAATGAGTACCCAGACTGTTGGGGGGCAAATTAGCTTACTTGCTGTTCACCGCTATGATCTTTGGAATAGCGGTATATAAATAAAACAAATTATTATTATTATTATTATTAACACTAAAGAAATACACATTTCCTAACCTAAGGGAAGTTAAAGGCCACCATTTTTATTGAGTTTACACATAAGAAACAAAAATAAGCTGAAAGAGCAACAGCAACCTACAAAAGAACAGTCCCGTTGTTCCCCTCTATGATTATATACATAATTTCCTCCACCCCCATTCCTAAGACATGAATATGTGTACTTCTTGATCATTATTCTCTACATTTACTCCTTCCCATGTGTTTGCAAGGGTAAACAATTATTTCATACTTCAAAACTCAAAAGCTGCTTGAATTGTCATCCCTCCCATTCAGGAAATTGAATGAATGAATCCCAGTCTTTGAAAACTTTGTCTGATGACTGTCCGATCCTTTTTCCAAAAAACTAGGAATCTAACCCATCTACCTAGTCCTAGATGCTCCATGCTTCCTACAATTTTTACTCTGGATTTATTCCCTTGCTCAGAGCAATTAATACCTTTTTACACTGCAGACCTCTCTCTCTCCTTCTCACTCACCAGAAGCCCCTCCTGGCTAACAGAACCCAAATGGGAGTCAGGACCAATCAGGTCTCTCTACCTCCACTCCTAGTATTGGTTAACATGAACCATCTCTCCTGACCATCTCCTTCATGACACTATGGCTCTGGAGTCCAGGGTTCCAGAGTTTGATTCCCAGCTCGGCCAGGGAACCCACTGGGTGACCTTGGGCAAGTCAAATGCACTCAGCCTCAGGGAAAGGCAGTGGCAAATCTCCTATGAACCAATCTTTCCAAGAAAACCCCTTAGAAGTTGGAAATGACTTGAAGGCACACAACAGTAGTAACAAATAACCTAGACCTAGAGGACTTGCAGGGTCATTACAATAAGAAAATAAGGACTAGGGTTCTTGCTTAATGTATTTTATAACTCCTTTCCCCTCCCTATATGCTTGCCTTTTATAAAGTTTCATTTTATTTGCAGATTAAAGCAGCTGGGAAGAAAACTAAGGCTTACCATATTGCTAAAGAAATCATGAGTTCAGAAAAAGTGTAAGTATCTTGTATGGCATGAAATAATTTTCTGCAAGTATGTGTGGATGCATTTCCTTTGCATATAAAATAATGTACTGTACTATCTTTTTTTTTTGTAATAGGTTTGTAGATGTGCTAAAGCTCCTACACATTGTAAGTATTTCACTTTGTACATATGTATTTTTGGTTGAAAGTTAATCATTTGTGATTGTGGTACTGATTGTGCATGGCAGGGCGTTGGACTGGATGGCCTTTCTGGTCCTTTCCAACTCTTTGATTCTGAAACTCTACAGAAAAGGCATTAAACTCGTGTTATTTATACAGACTGAGTCTTCCTTATTCGAAAATTTGAAATCCAAAATACTCAAAAATCCAAATCATTTTTCATGGGTGGCTGAGATAATGATACCTTTGCTTTCTTACAGTTCAAGGTACATAAACTTTGTTTCAAGCACAAAATTATTAAAAATATTATGTACAAAATTGCTTTCAAGCTATGCTTCTAAGGTGTATACAAAACGTAAATTAATTTTGTGTTGAGACCTGAGCCTCATCTCTAGAATAACTCATTGAGTATATGCAGATATTCCAAAATCTGAAAAAAACTGAAATCCAAAACACTTCTGGCCTTAAGCATTTCAGATAAGGGAGACTTGACCTGTATTTCCTTTTACAAAACAGCCAAATAAACTATTTAAGAAGAAACTTTAAACTTCTATAGCCTTTTATTTCATTTTTAAATGCATAAGAGGAAACCAAGCTGTGTTCAAGAAGTTTGGGGAGGATGTTGGAGCTCAGAGTGCCTTTTGTTTTAAGATTAGCATGATTTTTAAGGCTCTAGGCTGATCAGGAATTCTTGCACATTCCCTGCCAGGGCAGAATGCAGTAGAGCAAGAGGGTGTTCTCTTGTAGGTTGTTTTTCTATTTGACTTGTGAAAAATTCTTTGTATGTACATAGGTTAGCCTTCAGATATTGAGAAAATATAACACAGGTCTAATTTGTTTATGGTAGTTTATGATGTCACCGTCTCATCTGTGCTGAGAAGGAAATAACATACATTGTCAGTTAGTTTTATGGCGCTGCTATAATTGAAGGAGGGAAAGACCTAGTCACCTTTAATAAACTGCTTGGGAAAGGACTGCTGCTTGTTGGCATTTATCTGTACTACAATATCTTGCTATCATTTTCACTTTTATTCCCAGAACTGTATTTTCTTCAAATATCTTTGCTTTTCTGTGCATATGCTGTAGGGTGTCCAAACTGAAGGACAAAAGAGATGTGAAAGTGGGACTTGAATTATTAGGTTGTGTTCATGTTTAACTAGGTTTTAAAGCAGAGGTGGGCAACTGTGTTTTAATGAAATAGATTTTTTTTCAACGGATCTTTTTCAAGTATTACCAAAAGCATATGAGCACAGCTTTCTAGGCAGCTAAGTTAGAACCTGACTGTTCAAGTTTTCTTTCTCTTTGACATCCAGAGATCAGAGACTGATTGCTGTTTGTCGGGGCATGACTTTTTAACATCATAGCTGTTCCCTAAAGTTTAAAACCAAACACAAAACCTCTTGCTCCTCTCCAAATAGAAAGCAAAGCCTCTAAAATCTGTCCTCTTATTAATTTTAATATTTAGATTTAAAATTATATTTAGATTTAAAATTAAATTTAAAAGACAGCTGGTAAATTTAACATCCAGTTCTGGATGAAAAAGGCAGGATAAGGAACTGGACTTCCACAATGTCATTAATGGAGTACAGTTTCATCGGGGGAGTTGTACCCTTTATCCTGCCTTTTCCATCCAGGATGTCACACTAACCAGCTGTCTTTTTAAGTAGACTTTTCCTTCTCCTCTCATATCGCTTTCATTAGCTTCTTTTTTCTTACTTTCCAATGAATTGCTTGCAGTGTCCATCTTCCTGGATATAATTTTGTCTTTCTGGAAAATCATGTAAAAACTGCTGAATTTCATAGGCTGCATAATTAGGGCTCCTGAATCTTAGGGCCTAGACCAAATTTCCTGGTCCTCAGGGTGAAGGGGAGGAACTGCTTTGAAAAAAAAAATGTTATATTGTTTCCTGCATCTATGGTTGATGCATAATATATCCTGGCAAATGACATCACCGGGGCTGTCCCTTGCAATGTCATTCAGCATCACCAGAGTTTATCCCTTGTGACATAACTAGAGGTCATCTCTAGGTCTTGGATTTTGACTTTGAAATGTCATGACCTGGAAAGCCCAAGTATGATGCAGATGACAGTTTATTAATTATCCAGAGGTAGACCTAAAAGTGTTAAATAGATATTTTTAAGCCTGTAATCTGAGCCTGAATCTCTTGCTCTGGTCAGAATCATTGATTTTCGTCCCATGAACCCCAAAGTATGGCTTGGCACTTAGTGAATGACTCCTATGCTCTTATGTTTCTTTATTTATTTTTTGTTACTTAAATATTTCTATATCAAAAAGATCTCAAGTCAAATTAAATTAAACATCTTAAAAACAATAAAAATAATTTAAATAAAATAAAAATATATTAACATGATTAACAAAGTAACACAGGCTGAATCTGCAGAAATAATGCAGTTTGATGTCACTTTAGCTGCTTGGTGCTATGGAATTCTGGGAATTGTAATTTGTTTTGGCATTTGTCTGATAGAAAAGACTAAATGTCTCACAAAACTACAGATCCCAGAATTTCATAGCACTGAGCCATGGCCGTTAAAGTGGTGTCAAACTGGATTATTTCTCCAATGCAGATGCAGCCACAGATTTAAAAGATGAAAACAGTTTAAAATTACGTATTTGAGAGAATTACATAAAGTCCAAAAGCTGTGATGAAGAGCTAAGTTTTTACTTGGCTCTCTAAAGAGAGGGCATTCCACGGCTGAGATCCCATGACTGGGAAGGCTGTCTCCTGTGTCCCTACCATGTGGGGACACAAAGGACCCCCCCCCACACACACACATAAATCCTCAGGCAGCCAAATACAGGGAAAGTCCTTCTTAAAGCATTACGGCTTCAAGCAGTTTAAAACATCACCCAGGTTAGAGGGTTTCCCAGAAGACAATGGTTTACTAATTAAATAGACACAAATCCTCCTCGCATAGCCTCCTACTCTGAGGCCTTGCCATTCACCAACAGACCAACACACAGATTAACATGTAAATCACTTCCTCTCAACCAACAATACAGTCAGCCCTTCTTATACACTGATTTTTTATACAT
This sequence comes from Sceloporus undulatus, assembly GCF_019175285.1. Classification (NCBI taxonomy): domain Eukaryota; kingdom Metazoa; phylum Chordata; class Lepidosauria; order Squamata; family Phrynosomatidae; genus Sceloporus; species Sceloporus undulatus. Next base: position 44,886,419 of record NC_056526.1, read on the forward strand.
GGATTCAAGCATACACGGTTTGAAAATATTTCAAAAAAGTATAAATTTACCTTGATTTTCCATTTTTCATAAGGGACACCATTTTGCTATGTCATTATATTTAATTTGACTTGAGCATACACGGATTTTGTTATACATGAGGGATCTTGGAACCAAACCCCAGCGTATAACAAGGGTCCACTGTATATATACCCCCCACACCTCCATGCCACCATTCTCTGAAGATGCCAGACACAGGTGCAGGCAAAATGCCAGGAATAAATTCTCCCAGAACACAGCCACATAGCCCAAAAAACCCACTAGAAACTAATATAGAGTGTAGATATCATCACAGGCACCTCTCATTCAGACCAGAAGTGTATGGCAGCCAATGCAATTCTTTTAAGACTGGCATTATATGATGTCTATATGATATTGCAATGAGCAGTGAAGCTGCTGAGTTTTGCACTAGTTGCAGCTTTCATATCTTCAAGAGCAGTCCCATGTAGAGCACATTACAGAAGTTGAATTGGAGATTACTTGTGCATGATCTTCTGTCCAGGAAATGTCATAATTGGTGCACCAGTCGAAACTGATGCTGAGCAGTCCTATGTCCTTCCCACCTCATCAGTTGTGTTTTAATGAGTCACTTCCACTTTTGCAGAAATCAGCTTGCAGTTACATACATCTAAAGCAGCCTATTGTGGTTTGCATAATTCCTCCCAGTACAAAGTAGAATCAGACTGTGGTTTCAGTTTAGTTTAAAGGGACTAAACAAAACCTTTTGCTGATTCAGAGATAATGCCAAATTGTGGCTTTGCTGAGAGCAACTGGTTAAAATAGGAGGAAGGAACATGAGAACAGAAGGCTCATTCATGTAATACCAAGTCATGTGAACAAAGATCCTTGCTTTAGTGGGACTTCACTAAATGGACCTCATTATCCAGGTTAATGAAGAATACGGCCAGAATTTTGTTGTGTAATGAATGTTTAGTTATAGTGCTGTGAGGTGAATCTCACCCCAGTCCCCCCCCTCCCCTAGTCCCCAATTATTGGGCAGCAGATGCTACAATTGATGGGATCTGTTCCTTAGTCAATTGGGAAGCAGCTGACATTCCCACCTTGTCCGGTGAGCAATCTCTGGTGCAACAGACAGAAGTGGGACCATGTTGTAATTCCCCTTTGTGCTGAAGATTGCTTTTGTGAGAGGTGGGTGGGATCATTAGCCAGCTGCTTCCTGATAAACAGGAACAGACCCCCATCAATTTCACTGGCTGCTGCCTGGTAGGTGAAGATGGGGGAGGGCTTTCATGGTCCCTATATTTCCCCTAAACTGGAGACTATGTAAGGACCATGAATGTAAAATGGCCACAAGTGCGTAACTCTAAATCATGCACTTGTATCTGTCTAACACATTTCTGGCCACTATGTGCTTCTACAATAATTCTTTGCATTTGCCTCTCCTCAGTATGACAAAATTCCTTTAAAAAGGTCACTGTGTACCTGAATTAAGGTACACTGTGTACCTGTGTACAGATTATATGATTATATGGATATCTACATATGACAGAACAGATTTTGTATACAGAAAGGGCTTATTGGTATTTTTTACATATAAAAGGCAGTAAGCATCTGGCTACAGTGCTGCTCCTAAGTTTGCAAGAGGATACAGAAGTGTTTTTTAAAATATAAAGTACATTAAACCATTCATTACTAGACTGTCATTCAAGAATGCAGCACCCGTAACCCATTAAAATTTATTAGCGTAACTGAGCCTTTCCTGGGAGTCATAGGTACATTTTAGAACCTGATGTTTCTAAGCAATGGATCCTAAAAATGGACAAGTGTGCTTTTTATATTAAAAGAAAGGATATGTCAGAGTTCCTTTTAGGAACCATCTGATATGAAAAATGCTATTCTTTTTTAAAGAAGACGTATTATAATTAGAAATGTGCTTTAAAGCTTGTATATCGAATTCTGCACTCATCAAATTTTTGGATGGCATATCTTAATTTTGCAGCATTATAAGCCAGTTCAAAAAACTTCCAGAATTTCAAAAGCCTCATGTAATGGACAGTTGACAATCCACATAGAGCTCCATTGAGTGAAGAAGTTTCTAGCGTGTATTTCTTTCTGTTCATCAGTAAATAGAATAAGATCATTGGATGGCAAAGAAACTAGAGAGAGAGAAAGATAAACACGTTCATCAGAAGGGGCTGCAATACTAGAAGCTTTTAAAGGCCCTGTGTCAAAACTTGCAAAAATTCAGCCCATGTGGCCTTCTTCAACATGATGGATTATACCATTGCTATTCAAAGTGGTATTCCATGGAGCATTGACCAAGTTTCCAAGTGAGAAAGAAACAGAATAAACTATATTCTCTGATTCTGGTCTTTGAGATTTTGGGATATAGTACCATCATAGTTATCGTCCTGAACACCTGAGGCTAAATACCTCCTACTCTTGATTTCAGATAAAAACACACTGAAGTAATTTCCTGTTTTATCTCCTCATATTACAAGCTAATTTTACTCTATCCTCTTGTGACAGAAAAACCATATAGCTTCAAATGTGTTGGACTAGTGTGTTTACAATTGCAGACTGAACCCTGTTTTACAGGGCAGAAAGCATACATCTGCTCTTATTTTCTTTGGGGAAGGGGTTGGGGGTGTATTGATAGAGAGTGAGAGAGAGGAAAAGTTGTAAGCTAAAGCCCAGAAGAACTAGAAACCCACTGTTATTAGCCTTTATTGTACATACATGAATAAGTGCATTCAGGGCATAACACCAGTTTAGTTTATGCATATTAAGAGTAAAACATTCCCAGCATATTTTCTCTAGTGTATTTTAAGTGTTCTATTAATGTTATGCATGTCGTCTTTTGCTTAAGGTTCTCTGACGCTACTGTGCTCCATCTGGATTCTATTGAGTATAGTACAGTAATTCCTTGGGTTATTTTTGTGTGTGAAGGCTCATAAAACCCCAGGAGTGTAAAAAGTTTGTTAAGTTTTGTGCCGCCAGTTGGCTCCCAAGAGACAAAAAATAAAAAATAAAAAAAATGCTGCATTTCCATATGAATAAAACCATCTGTTTTCATTTTAGTCTAGTGCATCCAAGTCCCTAGTGCCAAAGGGCACCCTTGTCATTTGTCCTTTTGAGTCCTCTAGCTTTAAAAGAGGTTTCAAGGTGGGTAGGAACCTGAGAGGGGGGCAAATTGCTCACTTTAATCCCTCCACTCAATTGTATAGGATTGTTTTGTGCACTGAAGCCCACATCTCAAGACAACTGTGCACATCTTTATATAAATCTGGAAACCTTGCCCTATGAGGAACGACTCAGGGAGCTGGGGATGTTTAGCCTGGAGAAGAGAAGGTTAAGAGGTGATATGATAGTCCTGTTTAAACATTTGAAAGGATGTCATATTGAGGAGGGAGCAAGCTTGTTTTCTGCTGCTCCAGAGACTAGAACGTGGAACAATGTATGTAAAATACAGGAAAAGAGATTCCACCTCAACATTAGGAAGAACTTCCTGACAGTAAGGGCTGTTCGACAGTGGAACACACTCCCTCGGAGTGTAGTGGAGTCTCCTTCCTAGGAGGTCTTTAAGCAGAGGCTAGATGGCCATCTGCTGGGGATGCTTTGATTTGGATTTCCTGCATGGCAGGGGGTTGGACTGGATGACCCGTGCGGTCTCTTCCAGCTCTATGATTCTATGATTCTATAATTACTTCACTCTGTACACATTTGTGCACTGATGCAAATTACAATCTGTTATATAATTTTGTTAGTCTGGCAAAAGTGAACTTTAGCCACACAGTGAATTATCTGTAAAGAGTCAAAATGCCTGTTGCATTCTCCACCCTCAACAAAAAACACAGAGAGAGATGAAGCAAGGAGGATACACTTGAACATTCTTTCCCACTGTAATCTTGGGTTAAGAAAGACAGCATGCAGTAATGCCTCAGTCAGCATGCAGATGTTCAAACTGCTAGGAAATAAGAAAGTTGCATGAGTAAAAATGGCCATCAGATTTCTGTATGAAATATGCAAGCACATATCCTCCTATTGCAGCATTCAGATTTCTGGATGGTTAAGTACAGGTTTATACACCAAATGTAAAAGTGGGTGGTAGGTAGATGATATAAACCCTGACAAAAGCCCTGTCAGTGGAATTAATATTAAATACAGATTTGAAAACATATGTGTTTATGAGATGGGTACATATGATAGCAGAGCTATAGTTTGCTTATATAGTCATATAATATCCACAAGTAAGGCAATAAATAAGCTCAAAAGTGAGTCTACTTGCCTTTGGGCTACATGTCCAGGCCTAGGGAACTTTGCCAAACAGGTTTGCTCTGACTGTACAATGGACATAGTGTAACACTGCATCGTTGCTTTGCAGCCAATTTCTCAGAAGATATATGTGTTTCCCATTTGTACTCTAATAGGATTTCCGAGATTCAGTGGCACATGCTTCCAGGCAGCTTGGAAAGCCAGTCATTGAAGACAGGATCCTGAATCAGATCTTGTACTATCTACCTCAGCTATACGAGCTCAATCGAGACCTTTTGAGAGAGCTAGAAGAACGTCTGTCTCACTGGTAACCATACAGCTTTTCTTGCCAATTGCCTCCCATATTGGGATGTCAATTCTAGAAAGTGTCTTACTTGTGATAATGCCCCTTTTATAGATTGCAATGGTAACTTCTGATATTAAATGTCTGATACTGTAATGTGGCAATTTACAGAGAAAGATTAGATATGCAACAGTGTGTTTTTACATGCCTTTATACCAATAATCTGCAACTAGACTGACTTTTGTTCAGCCAAAGAAAATCCTAAATCCAAGACACTTCCCCTTTTCCATCTTACTCTCCAGGACTAAGTAACTCGTTACTGAGTGAACATGGCAAAATCTGACATGACATTGACAGAATATGGCCTTTAGTGTTATTGGCGGGGGGAGGGACTAAATATTTCCAGCTATGATGAATCTGTTAAATCAGTTCCTCAATGGTAAGTCAATGCATATGTAAATTTTACTGATTGGGACAAGCAATTGGATTTGAGTCTGTGTGTTTTTAAACCAATACAGTGAGCCCTGGTATCCACTATGGTTGGATTCCAGGCCCCTCCCCCCATGAATACCAAAATCCATGGATGGTCAAGTCCCATTAAATACAATGGCATAGTAAAATGGCATTCCTTTTGTAAAATAGCAAAATCAAGTTTGCTTTTTAGAATTTATATATTTTTAAAATATGTTCAAGCCATGGATGCTTGAATCCATGGATAAAAAAATCTGTGAACATGGAGGGCTGACCGTAGTTCATGGTGGGCTGGAAAGGGCTACTGTATTCTGCTGGTACAAGTTTTAATTGTTCATGGTGGTAAATTCCAGGGTTGACCATCAGAGGATTGCTGATATATTAGTGAAAAAAGGACCTTACTTAAAGATGTATTCAACTTACATCAAAGAATTTGAAAGGAATATAGCCCTCCTAGATGAGCAGTGTAAGAAGAACCCAGGATTTGCTGCTGTTGTTCGAGATTTTGAGGTAATTAAAGTTTGGCGTGCCTGTGAGTTTCCACATTATTTCTTAACTTTAGTTTTGTTTAGGCACTTCTTTATACAACACCAGAGTACAAAATGTATTTGTTTCTTACCAAATGAAGAGCATCTTCCCTTTGTAAAATGCATATGAGTAGAAGTTCTTATGTATTTCAATGGGTTAAATAATAAAATATTTAGCATCTGCTAAATAACATGAGTATATTGTATTTGATGATTATATCAAAATACATGCCATTAATTTTGTCATTACATCAGTTATCTAAAAGATAAACATAACAAAGGAAGCTAAGGGAAAAACATCTGGATCAAAATTCAAGCTGGAACAAATAGCAAATTATTCTGAATGACAATGAATAACTTTGGATGTTCTCCAAAGATCCACTATAAGGGAGTCTAGGGGCATGTATGTAATCCAAGGATTTAATCATTAATTTTGGGTGCCAGATTGGCATTCAAATAAAATAACTTTGGTTTATTGACAAGTTAGAAAAAGAAAGAAAAAACTTTTAAAAGTTGTATATCCCAAACACAAATAAATACCATTTAATTTTTCAAATTTGCATTTTAAACTTTTATAGTTAAGCATACACTGCAAACTGTCACCAGTATAGCCCCTTGTAGAACATTGTTTATGAAGTATCTATTTCCACCAATAGATTCATATTAAAGAATTGGTAAATATGATGAGAGAAGTAATTAATGCAACCAAAAATAGTTTCATTTCAGGAAGTTCAGTCATAGTAGAGGTATTATGGTGGCTAGCAAATTGAATTGCATCTGATAACACCTTCACAGCTCCTTTATATGTTTGTATTATGTGCACCCAGTGAAATGTACAGCATAAGAAAAGAAGGATATTTTCATGGTGTGTTTATGTTGTACTTTAATTCTCATACTTAGGTTGTAAATGTTTCTAAACTTTTAGTGCTGTTTTAAATTTATTTATTTATTTTTAAAGCTTTTTAAAATTATAATTGTTGTGTTTTAACTAACATTTGTTTTAATCTTCATGGTGAGTAGTCTTGGGTCTCATGTTGAGAGGGAGGTGTGATATAAGTTAAATATATAAATCCATAAGTAAGTAACTGTGAATAACAAAGGATGCCATTTTTCCCTATTAACAAGTCTTTTCTCAGCCTACGTCTCTTAACTGTGCAGAAACTGAACTAGATGGTCTATAACAGTGCTACTCAAAGTGCTGAACCATGGAGTGTTGTAGGTCCATAAGCTATTGGCTGTCAGTCTGTGGCCAGTTTCCAGGAAAGAATGGAATAGTTGACGTCATTGGGGACAAATATCATGCTGGTCCTGCAGCATGTGGAAGAAATCTGCTAATCTGCCATAGTTTAAGAGACACTGGTCTACAAGACCTCTTCCATCTTATCATTTGGTGATTTATGTATGTCATGGGTCCACAAATAATGAATTTTTTCTAGGCAAATTGAATGGAATGAAATGTTCTAGAAATAAATCAAGCCTCCCAATTAAAGCTCTTCTAATTTGGGATTAAATCTTTTACCAAAATGCAAATTCAAACTGTTATACTTCCACATCTTTTTGTTTGTGGTTTGGAAACATGGAGGCGTGGTTTTTTAGGCTTGTTAGACAAAAGTTAAGTAATTTGTTGTAGCGCAGCTCAAGAAATGAAGCGATGGTACTTGATTGAGGGAATTAAGGAGGAAACCTTCAAAATATAAACGTTCCTGATGCCCTAGTTGCAAGGTGTATTTTACTTTGATATATCGTATTGATGTATTAATTTTCTAAATCCAAGTGACTCTGTGGCATTGTGATAGTATAAAATTCAATTAAGACTTCATTTCATCATGCATCAGCAGGGATAGCTGAAAAGAATTTTAGCTGACAATATTAGAGTTCTGGGTGGTTTGTCTTTCAGATGAGTCCCCGCTGTGCTAACTTGGCCCTTAAGCACTATTTGCTGAAGCCAGTGCAGAGGATTCCCCAGTACAGGCTGCTTTTGACAGGTAAGAATCCACTTTGGAAGCAATAATAATAATAACAACAACAACAACAACACATTTTATTTATAGACCGCTATTCCGCGATGATCATAGCAGTGTACAGTAAAAATTGTAATACAATACAAAATACAGTTAAAGGAGGGAGAAGACTCGTCCTTCAGGCAGTCCCTGATGTTGCTGGGTCTGCCTGGTCGCTCCCTCTGAGGCCAAGATGACAGTTAAGGAGGGAGGGGCCTCTTCCTTCAGGCAGTCCCTGATGTTGCTGGGTCTGCCTGATCGCTCCCTCTGAGGCCAAGATGACAGTTGAGGAGGGAGGGGCCTCTTCCTTCAGGCAGAACCTGATGTTGCTGGGTCTGCCTGATCGCTCCCTCTGAGGCCAAGATGACAGTTGAGGAGGGAGGGGCCTCTTCCTTCAGGCAGAACCTGATGTTGCTGGGTCTGCCTGATCGCTCCCTCTGAGGCCAAGATGACAGTTGAGGAGCGGACGGGGGCCTCTTCCTTGGCAGCCCTGATGTTGCTGGGTCTGCTGATCGCTCCCTCTGAGGCCAAGATGACAGTTGAGAGGGAGGGGCCTCTTCCTTCAGGCAGTCCCTGATGTTGCTGGGTCTGCCTGATCGCTCCCTCTGAGGCCAAGATGACAGTTAGGGGGGAGGGGCCTCTTCCTTCAGGCAGCTTGATGTTGCTGGGTCTGCCTGATCGCTCCTCTGGGCCAAGATGACAGTTGAGGAGGAGGGGCCTCTTCTTCAGGCCGTCCTGATGTTGCTGGGTCTGCCTGATCGTCCCTCTGCGAGGCCAAGATGAAAGGAGGGAGGGGCCTCTTCCTTCAGGCAGTCCCTGATGTTGCTGGGTCTGCCTGATCGCTCCCTCTGAGGCTAAGATGACAGTTGAGGAGGGAGGGGCCTCTTCCTTCAGGCAGTCCCTGATGGAGCTGGGTCTGCCTGGTCGCTCCCTCTGAGGCCAAGATGACAGTTAAGGAGGGAGGGGCCTCTTCAGGCAGTCCCTGATGGAGCTGGGTCTGCCTGATCGCTCCCTCTGAGGCCAAAATGACAATTAAAGGAGGGAGGGGCCTCTTCCTTCAGGCAGTCCCTGATGTTGCTGGGTCTGCTTGGTCGCTCCCTCTCAGGCCAAGATGACAGTTAAAGGAGGGAGGGGCCTCTTCCTTCAGGCAGTCCCTGATGTTGTTGGGTCTGCCTGATCGCTCCCTCTATCCTGTCTATATGCAAACCTTGGGAAAGTTGACTTTGGGGACTATATAGTAGGCCATTCATATCCACAGATCCTTCATCCAAAGATTCAACCATCCGCAGTTTGAAAATATATAAATTCCAAAGAGCAAACATTGATTTTGCCATTTTATATAAGACACCATTTTACTACGCCATTCTGTTTAATGGGACTTGAGCATCCACATATTTTGGGGTCCTGGAACCAAACTCCAGCTGATATCAAGGGTCCACTATACTCTTCAAATTTCCCCAAAAGCACTGGCTTGGGAATTCTGGGATATGTAGTCCAAAAACATAACCTTTTCCACACTCTATGTGTAGCAATCTCAGTTTATGAAGTTCTGTGGTAAAATCACTGTATAGGCAGAAATTTTAATGGCATATTCTAGGGTGGATGAAAATACAGAGGAAGCAAAGCATGATCTTGGCTCTTTTTTCATCTTCAGTTAAATAAATTTTAATGGTGATAAGCATCAGACATATGATGTTAGGTTATGTTTCCACAGCTGTTCAGCCCTGTTCCTGCTGTTCAGGATAGAACAGTATTGATTTCAAAGGGGAAAGGGAGGCTCTGAAAACTGATATAATACAAATATTTTTCTTATCACACATGCTGATCCATGCATATTTTGATGTTTTAGTGATGATGCTGAGATTGTATATAGAGTTTGTAAAAAAATAAATAAATCCATATTCTACTCTAAGTTTTCTCTGTTCTTAAGACTGCATTCCTAAACATACTAGGAAGTGAGCTGCACTGAACACAAGAGGTACTACTGTGTTAATAATACACATGGACCTATTCTGCAAGTTGTTTTAGCAATCATAATTAAACAGGGAGCAGTGTTTTTATTTTCCTCCAAGATATGGTTCTCTGGCATTAAAAATAAAGATTTGTAGATATATCCCATAAACATGTTACGCAGAGTGTCATAGAAACTAGTTATCACTATTTTAAAGCTGCTCTTTTCCCTTTAAAATCAACATTTTGTTCAAGTTACCAATAAAAACATGGTAAAATGATTTTTGATATATAACAATAGTTGATAATTGCATACTTGATGAGGGAACAACATGAAACAGAGGTGGAAAATTCCAGGCTGTGAACATTTCCATGCAGAAAATATTGTTATTTTTTAGTTGTGTTTCTAATCAAAAAAGCAGTTGCTGCTGCTCTAATTCTGTATACCATTCTGCTGATCCTTATCCTTCCTACCTTCAGAGCCAAACTTGAATCCCTTGTGCTGTTTCCTAATCAGAATGTGGAAGCTGCAGGAGCATGTGTTAGGTGTTTTAAAGATCTTGATTTATGGTATGAACCAGTGATGGCCAATTTAAATAGGTTAAACAAAATTAAAGGTGTTACATCTAGCAGTGACAATAATAACCATGCTTAAAGATGGTAGGGAGAGATTGCATTGGATGGCAGGGGCTGCAAAATCAGGTTGTGGGAAAAATATGGTGCCACCCTTGATTTAAACAGGTAAATGTTTGCTCATTGTAAAAGTAAATGGTCAGAAACTGAGACAAAATAATGTACTCTTTATTTCTTTTTAACACCATAAAAGATGGTGTCTTCTTTGCACTGAAATAAACTTGCACTAGTGTTTCATTGTAATTTTTTAAATTGCTGCTCTCATTCAGCTATGTAATACTTTTATTTGATGGTATTGCTAATGAGGCAGCGACTGCTTTTCTAAATAGTAGCTCAGTGCTCCACTCTGTTGTCATTCATATAGCTAAATGTTTTATCTCTTCACTTAAATGAAAACTTTTTTTTCCTTTTTATTGCTTTCTTATTTCTGCAATGTGGCTGCAAAAATGTTAGCCCCTTTTGCCAAAGATATAGAAAACATTATTTATGCTGAGTTAGTGAATTCCAAACTGTTCAGGCTTCCTTATCCTGTTTTGTTTTTCTTGTATCATGTTAGCGCTTTGGCAGGTCAGGAGTTGTAAATGTTGGTTTTAACCTTGTTGCTCTTAGCCTTTGGAAAAGTTTAAGAGACTATAGAACAAAATGTAGAAGGAAATCATTTCACAGCTTATCCTTCCTCCATGATGATTGGTTTTCGGTGATTTGTGTTTTCTGTTACAAGCATTCTTTTTATGGCAAATGACTGTCAGATTAATCTTTCAATTACAAATACTGTAAACAAATGCATGATTATTCTAGTTCATTTGATTAGGAGGAAAATGTGTACAATAAGTATCAAAAATACACGACTCATCCAAGGAAAATATTAATACCACTTCTTCAAGTCTTTTCACATTCTCTCTCTCTCTCTCTCTCTCTCTCTCTCTCTCTCACACACACACACACACACACAGAGTATGTTTCTGTATGTATATATGTATATACATGCTTGCATACATGTCTGTTTGCCTATACATTTAGCTATGTGTACATAGGAGCTTTTCCATTGTTGGATACTAGCAACAGATGACTCCACATGGATAATATGCAATACCTGTAAACACACTGTGGTTTGTTGATAAAAAGTTTACAAAAGAACACAAATGTCTCGAGCCTTTAAAATTATGTCCACTTTCAGCATCTAGTTGTGTGTGTATGTGCCTTCAAGACAGCTGTTGGCTTCTGAGAACAGAATGAATTACTGTAATCCTATTGATACCTAACTGCATGCATCACTGTGACTATATTTCTTCACCAAGTGTTTCTGGTAAGATTCTTTTAGGCATGAACCTTTCACTTTCTATTCAAGGAAAGTGTGGAATTAATTTGATTAGGAGAAAACTGTGTACAATAAGTAACAAGCATACGTGACTTGTTCCAGGAATATAGTAATACCTCTTAAGTCAATCATTTATATAAAGAGAGAAAGAGAAACAGGAAGACAGAGAGAGAGTGTTTGTCTATGTGGATATACTTACATAAACATAAGCATGTTTGCTTGTAGATATAGGTATGTGCATATAAAATAGCATGAATTATGGTACTATTACTCTAATCCTGTTGACATCTAGCTTCGTGCACTATCATGCCTATATTTCATAGCTAGGTATTTCTGGTAATATTATTTTAGGCATTAACCTTCTACTTGCTATTCAAGAAAAGCATAGAATTAGTTCCAGGTGTTCAGTTTCTGCTTTGAAGTAACAAGTTTTATGCTACATCAGATATTATTCCCAGAGGAAACAAATGTTGACATTTCAAATAACAACTGTAAGTAAAAATGACTGGTTAGAATAGAATAACCCTCATGTTCTAGTAGTGAAAGTTGTAACTACATATTTGAATCCACACACCTATCATCTTGAATTTGTGTTATAATTTCGACTTGCTTGAGAATCCGTTGCAAACCATTACTGAAAGTTAAGTTAGATTATTGTAAGGCATTCTGCCCAGAGAAGAGTGACACATTTACTATGGACCATTTTTATGGGTGAGACTCCACTCTCTCAAATGGGTGAAGTCTTTATGCACAATTGTCCCATAGTTTATGCCATGTCCATTTGTGGATTTTCATGGTTCCATGTGCAGTTCTGTTAATGCTAAATCCCACAGAATTACACTGTTAGTTGGTTGAACCAACTCCATCCATTCTGGAATCTGTCACTCTCTTAGATTATGCCTGCAATCAGTCTGTCAGCTATGAAAAAAGTGGTGGAGGGAGTAAACATGTTAGTCTATAACTGCAGTAATAAGGAATAGTCTTTCTGGCCTTTAAAGACATATTTATGTGTTTCCATTGTGAACAGTTATACATTTATTAGTACTTAAGGTGCCATAATACTAGTGAGGGCATTGTCGACATTTAGTCTCATCAAATTTTTCTATTACAGAAAGCAGTTCATCTAATTTCCTTCCCACACCTGCAGAGGAGTTAAGCACTATGCAAATGAAAATTGGGAAAAAATAGATGAGAAGATATCTCTTTATGAAATGCTAATTCAGTTTCATAACTTACCTCATTCCCAACTGAAATGAAACTTATGTTTCTGCAACTACATTTATTATGCAAGTGAATCTTGTACCACCTTTGAGACTAACTGTGTGAAAGACATTATAGCATAAGCTTTCATAGCTGCATCTGAGGATGTAGAGCAAGTCTACAAAAACTTATGCTACACCTTTTTTTCCACAATTAGTTTCAAAGGTGCTACAAGATCCCTTTGTATACTGATATTCCAGACTAACATGACTGTGAATGAATTCTACAGTTGTTAATATCCATTCTTTCTTCCTTTTGCCTCTTCTCCATCTGTATGCTGCATCTCAATAAAAAAATTAGATTATAAAGTCTGTGGGGAAAGGGGTTTATCTGTTTTGCTTTGTAATTGCATCAGGAATTACAGTGTTGCAGATGTTGTTGAAATGCAACTCTCATCAGCCCTAGCCAGCATAGCCAGTAAGGGGGAATTATGAGAGTTACTATCCAGCATATTTTCCTGAAGTATGTCATGTAAGTGATAATAGCACTATTGAATAAAAATTTGCAGGATAGCGACACCGAGATTTGTAGGTATAGCCATCTTTTCTTTTTAAAAAAATCTAACTTCAGTAGCAAATGGAGTTCAAGCCTGCTCCCAAATTACTTATGTGAAATAAGATGCCTTCCTCAATCTCATATATGTGAAATGTATGTGTGCGCCTTCAGGTCATCAGTTGACTTATTGAGACACTGTGAATTTCATAGGCTTTTGTTTGGCAAGAAATACTCAAGAGGTAGTTTGCCAGTTCATTCTTCTAGAATGAAGGCTACTGTATTCATCCCATCCAAGTACAGACACTGCTTATCTTCCAAAGATATTAGTTTTATTGGTGGGAAAAGTGTCATCTAGCATACACACAAGGGGCAGTCTTATATATTATTTTACATATTCCAGGACACTTCTCTAAAGAATGAAAAACTACTCCTAAAATTGAGTTTTTGAAAGCCCTGGTTCAGTTTAATCCCTCATAGATTGAACTGAATTCCAGCTGGGCAGTAGAGCAGCAAAAATGAGTAGACCTTTCTCTGAAGGAAAGGGATTATGTATTTATTTCCCCTTCTTCGGTTAACTCATATCCTTCACTTATTTCTCATCTTAATCTTCATCCTGTCTACCATTTGTAACATCATCCGCTAGTGCTGTTTGTTTACTTTCCTCAGTTGTTGCATAAACAGAAATCTCTCTCTCTCTCACACACACACACACACACACACACACCACCTCTTTACTACTACTGCTACAACTACTTATGAGAAATATTCCAAAAATCCTGTGCTTGTAACTGTAGAAGTTAGGTTAGATTTGTTGTTGTTATGTGCCTTTAAGTCATTTCTGACTTACTGCACCTGTAAGGTGAATCTATCACAGGGGTTTCTTGACAAGATTTTTTTTGGGGGGGTGCTTTTGTCTTCCTCTGAGGCTGAGAGAGTGTGCCTTGTCCAAGGTCATTTAGTGGGTTTCCATGGCTAAGCAGAAATTCAAACCCTTGTCTCCAGAGGCTCATAGCTGAACACTCAAACCAGTATACCACACTGGCTTCTGGGTGTTAAATACTGTACTATAAATCAGAAACCACTTGGTACTAATAAGCAGTTGTGTATGGGAGAACTGCACAGACACATAGGGAAAAAGATCAACTAATAATTTCCAAATTAACCTAGAACTGGTGGAATTTTTTTATCTACCTATCTTTCCTACCATCTGTATGCCGATGACACCCAGCTGTATCTTTCTGCCCCTGACCTTTCTCCAAGGCTTGAACAGCAAGTCTCGTCTTGCCTTACAGCTGTCTCACAGTGGATGCGCCATCGGCGTTTGAAGCTCAACATGTCCAAGACAGAGCTTCTTGTCTTTCCTCCTAAGCCCAACCTTCAACACTCCTTTTCTGTCTCTGTGGACAACATTTCCATTCAACCAGTCCAGCAAGCCCACAGTCTTGGCTTTATCTTTGACTCTTCTCTGTCGTGTATCCCTCAGATCCAGACCACAGCCAAGGCTTGTAAATTCTTTTTGTACAATATTGCCAAAATCTGACCATATCTCTCCGCCTCTACTGCCAAGATCCTGGTCCATGCCCTAGTGATCTCATGACTTGATTACTGTAATGTCCTCCTGGCTGGGCTTCCTTTTTCTCACCTCCGTCCTTTAATCTCTGTCCAGCATTCAGCTGCACGCATTATCACTTCCATCCACTGCTCTGACCACATTTCCCCTGTGTTGGCATCCCTTCACTGGCTCCCTCTCCCTTTCCGCATTCAGTATAAGCTCCTGCTGTTGACATTCAAAGCCCTCCATGGACTGGCCCCTCCTTACTTATCAGACCTTCTTTCTCCTCACCTTCCCACCAGGGCCCTCCGTTCTGGTAGTCAAGGGTTCCTGTCCCAGCCCAGGATTTCCTCTGCCCCATCCCGGATTCGCCCCTTTTCACTTGCTGCCCCTCACTCCTGGAACCTTCTTCCTCCACAAGCAAGAGCCATCACTTCTTTAACCAGCTTCAAAACGGAGTTGAAAACCATCCTATTCAGAGAAGCCTTCCCAGGCATCGCATAATTGTCGCTTACTATCTGATGTTCTGTTGTTGGCTGTTTATCGATCCATTTCCTGTATTGCTATGTACTGTATATGTATTATCCTACTTGTGAGTATGTATTTTCCCTGGATAATGATTAACCTTCCATTTTGAAGCCAAGCCCTCCCTTCAGTCCATCTGCCTTGGTCCAGGCCTCGGAGGTTGAGAGGAACTGCTGGACCTCTTACCCTTTCCTGTCACCACTCCCTTCTCCTTCTGTGTCATGTCTTTTTAGATTGTAAGCCTGAGGGCAGGGAACCGTCTAACTAAAAAGATTGCATGTACAGCGCTGTGTAAATTTACAGCGCTTCATAAATAAAGGTTAATAATAATAATAATAAAATCTTGAGTACTGTGTATATGCTTCCCTTGACCTAGGCTGAAAGTAGATGATGCAGTCACTGTGCTAAAGCTAAGCGTGTCTAGGTCTGGTCAGTGCTTAGATGAGAGACCACCATGTACTCTTGAGTACACCTCTTTGAATTCTGTGGTGGCAGAAGAATGTGGCGTAGTAAACACTAAGTAAAACCACAGTTCTCGCTACCTTCTAGCTGTGAGAAGAATGCAAGCATTTAATTTGAAGAAGAAATGCTTTGTGTGGTCAAACCTCCCCTTGGTTCAGTGTTTAAAGCACATTTAATAATGGTAGTGTTTGGACACAGTTCTGCTACAGTAAGCACTTCTAAGTTCCTTTGAAAGAAGTGTGCCTGAGGCTTTGCATGTGTGTATGTGCATGTAATTAAATATTGTAAACTTTTGGTGGTTGGAATAATTTAATGGTTTAGTTGGGCCATCTAGTGGCCAAGAGGAAACCTGATCACAAACCAAAAATATTTGCAGTTTTTGTTTGTTTAAAGTGTCCTTCATACAATTATACTGATGAAAAGCTTTGAATAAGAGGCTAAAGCTGCAAATCTGGTTACTTGGAAGTGTGCCCTATTGAACACAGTGAAGCTTATATCTGACTAACCCTCACATAGCATGATTTTAAAAAAGAAAATTGAATTTAGTGAACTATTATTTGACCAAGTGAGAATTCTAATGTATTGAGGGTTAAGGTTGTGGTCATGGCTAGGGTTTAATGTACACTTTCTCTGTTTATTGATGCAAATGATAATACCATTATGTCCCCTGCCTCCAAATGGGACCAACATGTAAGCAGTCAAAACATATCATTAAATAATAATGGGGGGAGATGCATCTTAGGAAAAAAAAATCCAATGGCAAAAAGTTTTAGATTAATTGAGACAGTTTTACTCACATGGTTTTCCTTTGTTTTGTTTTTGAAGTATACAGTACATAGCATGTGGCTGAAATCTGAGCAAATTATTTACAATGGGTTCAGGTGACAATGGGGTCATTCACACTACATAATTATAGTGCTATGATTCCACATTGGCTACAACAGCAGTATCATACAGCATAGTGGGACTTGCAGTTAAAGGAGAGGTACAGTATTTGGAATATATTTAGAATTCTCAATTAGAAGGCTCTAGTGTCTCCCCAAACTACAAATCCCAGGATTCCATAGGATGAAACCATGACAGTTACAGTGGAACAATAGGGCTATAATGGCAGAGTACAAAAGGATCCAAGGCCACAGAGTGCATATACACTATAGAACTAGTTCTGTTCGGATTTTGCAACAAAATGTAACTCTGAAGGAATAAAAATGATTCATCTTAGCTAGCTCATGAAAGTTATTAAACATGGTATTATGCTACCACAGTGTCATATTGCATGTAGATCTCCTGAGTTCCATCATAGACTGAGCAGCATAAATAGAACATAATCTTATTGCACTGATTTGAAGAAATACGTATTTGTACAATGCTGTTTTTTAAAAAATGTTTCAAAATCTCAGTATTTTATCAATTACAGTCCTCCCTCTGTTCTTGCGGTTTTGGAACTGACAAACAGAGGGGAAAATAATGGGCTGCGTGCACCCTCAGCCACACACCTATACAAGCCAATGAGGCTTGAGTATAGGCGAAACTCCATTTTCACAAGGGGGTCCCCTGTGAAAAAGGAGGGCCAACTGTATAGGATATATATTTAAGGAAGTACAGTGTGCTGTGTTTGTTTATTTTAATGACATCATTTTGCTCATTTCTTTCATGTTTTTCTTTCATAGATTATTTGAAGAATCTTTTAGAAGATTCTGCTGATTTCAGAGACACGCAAGGTAATTGCACCATTCACAAAAATCTGCTTTGAGAGGTTGGGGGATGTGAAACAGTATGAGAAGGATTATGGGTGGAAAACAGGAAATTGGAATATAGCATCCCGCCCATCTCCACCCTTCTGTCCATGAAATCTCCACTGGCTCCAAGATCATTCTTCAAGCAGAAGGAATACTTCTGGAAACGCATTTGTTTTCCATGATTAGAAGCATGAGCATGTTTGGATCCAGTCCATGGAGTCCTATGACTAAGTATATTCAATTGTCAAAAATAATTTAAAAGCGAAAGACCTGTATTGATGTGGTGGGACAGACCTGCTTGCATTCTCAGTGCTACATTGGGTTTCTAATTTGTGAAATTAAAACAAGCAAATCTAAAGCATCTTAGAATTGGGGGATCTGAAATCTGAGTCATGAGGCAAAGGTCAGAACTGCAAGAGCTGTTTATAAAAAAATAACCTAAAACTAACTTATATTGGAAGGCATGGCAGATTTTCTGCCAAGCGGCATCTAATCACATCTAAAGCTGCAAAGGTTCTGCCATTCACAATAAACTGAGTACATTAGAGCAGGTGAGAAGACTCATGGCAACAAAGCAATATTTAGTATACCTTAGGCACACATTCAGTGACAGGCTGTGGAATCATTCTTTCACATCAAGTATCCCCCACACTCATCACTTTTCCATTGTATTAGATATCCCTTCCTATAAAGGTTTTCAGAGAAGTAACCCTTAGTCTGTTGCAGCATAAAAAGGAGGAAGGAATGAGGATGGGGAAATGTGGCAGAACTTTTAAGATAGTTTTTTATTTTTCCATGAGCTTTCATGGATATAAACACACGTATTCAGATGCAGTACAAAATGGTATCAGGACTAAGGCATAAAGCATATATATGCAGTTGTGGGAATGGGCTAGAATGTAATAGGATCCAGAAAGTTGCAAATCAGGACCCTCACCCTAAATTTTCAAAGGACTAAGTGGGGTGTTCGGGTCTTTCAGATCTTTACAGTTGTCAGTTAGCATAGATGTCCCCCGGTTTCAAAACTCTCAGAAGTTTCCTTTGAATATTGGTGCAATAAAATATATACACTCCTCCCTCCATTCTTGCAGTCTTTGGACTCACGTCCCTTGCTTATGCATGAGGGATGAACGGAGGCTGAATGAACTAAGTGCATGCCTGCAGTGCATGCCTGCATGCCTCTTCACACCCGAGACTATATTCAAGCCAATGGGGCTTGAATATAAGTGAAACTCCATTTTCACGAGGGGATATAGTGTATAGTGTGTATAGCTGTTCATATTCTGCCAATGAAATATAATTCTGAATATAATTCAATTCAGGAGTTACTCTTTCTAGGCTTCCTTTGCAATTTTCTTGTTGAAGGATTGCAACCTGTAAATCGCTTACTGTGTGTCCAGGAATGTTGAAATATACTGTTAACTGGTTTTGGGGTATTGTTATTTCTAATGTCAGATTTTTGTCAGTTAATCCTATTGTATAGAGACTGTGAAGCACCACATTTATTATTCCTCTCCCCCTCTTTTAACGTACAGTGGACCCTTGTTATACACTGGGGTTTGGTTCCAAGATCCACCGTGTATAACAAAATCCGTGTATGCTCAAGTCCCATTAAATATAATGGCAGAACAAAATGGTGTCCCTTATAAAAAGTGGAAAATCAAGGTTTGATATTTGAAATTTATACTTTTTTGGAACCTTTTCAAACCATGTATGCTTGAATCTGTGTATAATAAATCCGTGTATAAGGAGGGCTGACTGTATTGTATAAGATTGCTCTAAAGACCATACTTGTATATCAGTATGACAGATTTCTTTTGAATTCCTGTTTATTATGGGCAAAAAAGAGACTTGCATGTGGCACTCATTCACTCTGGCATCATTTCACCATCCAACAGGAGTGGCTGAACAAGCCAGCAACTCTCCATTTTTGGTTTGTTTATAGTGTGACTTCCACACTGGGAGCTCTGGCATGTTCCACTTCTAACAAGCCAGAATCATAAGCCAGAGATGCAGTTTTGGATATCATGCTATACAAATAATGGATAGAGATCTTTGGTTTGTTTAGTTGCTCCCTCTGTCAGGAAGGGTCAAGTGAAGATGAATGAACAACATGAACCAGTAGATTGGCTCATTTACAATAGCCAAAATTATAAAGCATTCAAAAAAATAATGTGCGTATAGTGATTTCTGAAAACAGCCAATGCGCATTCCTTAGAATTGTTGTATTGTCTTAATATGAACCTATACAGTCAACATAACAAGAATAACTGTTTTTCTTTTAAGGTGCTCTTGCTGTTGTCATAGAGGTGGCCAACCACGCCAATGACATTATGAAACAGGGTGTGAGTAGGATCTTAATTGTGGACTCATAATATGGTTTAAAATCTATAAATTTAGCATTACTATGTTTATTAAAATTTTAGAAATATTTATACATAAAGAGAGAGAGCAATACAGAGAGACTGAGAGACAGGCAAAAGTCTTGTAAAAACTAGTTTTGCAAGTGATATAGTATCACTGGATGTGCTTCTGAAAAAAATGTATGGAATTAAGCTTATTGTTTCAAACCCTAATATGTAAATTTGCAGATTGTAGCAACTCTTATTTTATTACTTCAAGCAAGTATCTGTCCCCAGAAGATAGGCTCCAGTTGTAAATACTAGTACACAGAATGTGGATGTATGAAGTATTTCTGCAGCCAGTTCAATTAACAATCTGACTTTCTCATGTTTGGGTAGGATTTTATCTGTGCAATATTACCCATGCTTCTTTGTTTACAGTGACTTTATACTTTTACCCTCTAGGATAACTTTCAGAAGCTTATGCAAATACAGTACAGTTTAAATGGTCATCATGAGATTGTGCTGCCAGGAAGGGTAAGTTAGCTAATGGATTATAAGAAGGTTACAAGAAAATCTTAGGCCAAAGGCCACTTTTTGTGATTATCTAATATGCCAGGATAATTTATATGAAAGGGAAGATCTGGGTTCTTGGTCTCAGCACCCTCATCTGACTAACTGTACAAATAGCTTTTTTGCAGTAAAGAATGAGATTGACATGGTAGGAGAGATAACAAAGCAAAGCCTGTTGCCACAACACAACCCTGTTACCACTACGTCTATTACAATTATGTTCTGGTGAATCCAGGAGGTCTGCTCCCACCAGAAATGGGTTGCATGCAACCTCCACCCATTTCCCCACACTCCTTGTTGCCACCTAGAAAGATTTATTTAACAGATAGAGAAAAACAAGGTGAACAATACTCAAAGAAGCACAATTATCTATAAAGCAAGGCGCATAGCCTTGTTTTGTATGGAAACTGAAATTTGAAATCAGAAATGAATTTTTGCCACTTCTTGTTTTTAGATTTCTCAAATTTTTGGTGATAAATGTCTGTATGTGGCCCACAGCAGATTCTGTGGCAGAGGAGTTGCCCACTTTGGTTTAAACAGGCCCACTCTAGGGATTACCTTGTCCCCCTCTTTCTGTTGTAGCTAGTTTTGCTAAACTTCAAAGTGTGCAATTTAATTCATCCTTTCCTTTTCTTCTTCCCTGTACGGTAGTGTGTGAAATTAGTGGACTTCTTCTCCTCTCTTTCCTTAACAACAGCACTACCGTGACTATACAGTCTTATTTAAGAGCTAATAGTAGATACATCTCGCCTGGCAATTTTCACTTATTTGTTAGGGTTCTCTGCTTCCCTGCCTCCATGGACCCACTGCATTTTTAGGCTTCTGATTAGGACTTAAAATCTTTAAATAATCTCCTAACTTGTTAAAGGAGTTAATGCCCTTAGCCACTGACCTGATATATGCTTGAATATTTAGGTTTTCCTAAAAGAAGGTACATTGATGAAACTGTCCAGAAAAGTTATGCAACCCCGAATGTTCTTTTTGGTAAGTTGCCATGAACATTTTTTCATTCCTAACACTACAGTGATTTCATAATGGTTCAGCCACAATTATATAATATAATTTGGCATCTGACAACTTCATAGCCTACGTGGGGAGGGGATCCTAAGGCTGAAAACAAATATGCCCTGCATGGTACATTGGTCTGTTCCTCTCTGTGACTTCCACTATCCTCTTCTATGCAGATACATGTTATCTGTATGTTACATACAATGCAATTTCAGTGTGGCGTAGTAGTTTGAGTGTTGGACTAGGACACTGGGAGACCATGGTTCGAATTTCTACTCAGCCATGGAAACCCACTGGGTGACTATGAGCAAGTCACTCTCTCTCAGCCTTGGAGGAAGGCAAAGGCAACCCCCCTATGAAAAAATATTGCCAGGAAAACCTGTGATAGGGTCACCTTAGGGTTGCTCTCAGTTGGAAATAACTGGACGGTACCAACAACAAAATTTCAATTATCTTTTCAAAATATTTGTATTGCAGTTTAATGATGCTCTCCTGTATACAACTCCTGTACAGTCTGGAATGTATAAACTCAACAACATGCTATCACTGGCTGGAATGAAAGTAAGTGAATTAACTTTCCACCATTATCATACCTTGTAATACGCAGCTTGACCTGTACAAAAATCCCTTCCAACAAATGTTTTTGTGTGTGGAATCTTTTCTGCTGTAGTCTTTGCTATAGAATAGCTTTTAGCTTACTGTTCAATGAGTCCATATTTAATTAATTTAACTTCTTATCCTTTTTAGTCTCAGAAGTAGATAATCTGCTGTACAATTTGCTTTCCTGTTTACATTTTTATCCTAAGTTCCCACAAGGAGCCTGGATCACTATATGTGATCCTTCCTTGAATTCTCATAGCAACCCTGTGAGTAGACTGGGTGACTTCAGGTACTCCCAGTAAGTTGTGTCTCAGTGAAAATTTGACCTTTCATGTTTCTGTCCTCAGTTCAATACTCTAAACAACATGGTCACACTTATAGATTTGTTACTGTACAGCGTGTCTAAGAGAATTTTTAAAAAGACAAGTCCTTGTTCTGAAGATCTTGAAAACGTAGTGAGATGAACAAGTGCAACTTCAGTGCTGTGTACTTCAGCTTTGAAGCACATAAATATGTGCACTTTTAGTTCCATATAGTTCAATTTTGCTAGCATTATAAAATGTTCTGAAACAGTGGCCTGTTACAGACTGCCAAAATAAAGCTGCTTTGGGTCTCTTTGGAGGTATGCTGTTTAAATGATGCATGCATCCTAAGAATCCGGAAGCTGTACCAAAGCTGCACTCCAGTGCTTAGGAATGGAGTGTGGCTTTGGCGTGACCTAAGGACTCTTAGGACTCATGCATCATTTAAATAGCATACCTCCAAAGAGACCCAAAGCAACTTTACTGTATTTTGGCAGTCTGTAACAGGCCAGTGTTCCTGAATTAAAATGGCTGAAGCTGTTTACAGACAAAATTTACATTAAATATAATATTTGACCTCTTAAATTAAAAAAACATTTTTTTCTTAGAAGGTGAATCTTTTAAATATGTTATTATTGTTTTCTATATTGTTTTGTTTGATTTCTGGAAGGTACTGCACTGGTTTATTTTGCTTTATATTTTCCCTTGCCAAGCCTTTTGTGATAACTAGTTGATCAAACATTTTTCCTTTTGGACTAAGCCATTAATTCTGCTTCCTTTTCAGGTCAGAAAACCAACCCATGAAGCTTACCAGAATGAACTTAACATTGAAAGTGTAGAGCGATCCTTTATTCTGTCAGCATGGTAAACTCATGGCATAAAATTATATTTACTTGAGAAAAACATAATTATGCTCCCTCCCTGCCCCCATGTTAACACATAATGTGGTGGTGGTAAGTCTTCAAGTTGTTTCTGACTTATGGTAACCCTAAAGCAAAGCTATAAAGCTTATGGGGGAAAATGTTGCTTTCTTCTGTTGTGTGTGACTGTATTGCTAAACTTATAGGCATTTATTTTTCCAATCATGCACTCCAGTTCTGCTACAGAAAGAGATGAATGGTTAGAAGCTATTTCAAGAGCAATTGAAGACTATACAAAGAAAAGGATTACCTTTAACCCTAGCAAAAGTCTGGAAGAGGTAAGTTCTGTTTTTCTTTAGAATAGATATAAAGAGGGAGAGGGAGGGAGGATTAGCTAACTTGCCTGTCCAGCCCACCAATTCTGCACACTGGGCACTGCATAATCCTGTTCTTTCAAGAGTTATATATTTTGCATTCCTATATGGTAGAAGGTTAGATTAGATATCCCTTGGAGTTCCTTCAAACTCTAGGATTCTGTGATTCAATCATTTTCTATGGGGTGGATGGATAGCTCTATGTTTGCCTTCTGTGGACAGTACAATGGGACTTCAGTATCCACTGGGGGGGATCCATTCCAGACTCCGCCCCCCCTTTCAAGATAGCAAAATCCACGGGTGCTCAAGCTCGTGTTTTCCCCAATGGTGGTGCATGCACATGGCTGCGCAGTTATTAGGGACAATAGGAATTCAGGTGAAGTCCTGTTGTCCCTAATGGCAGCATGATCGCATGCATATATCACCACTGGGGACAATAGGGACTATCCCTAATGGCAGCACGGCGATGTGCATGCACTGCCATTGGGGACAAGGCAGGCTTGCCATCTGCAGATACTCAAACCTGTGGATGGCAAGTCTGCAGATACTGAGGTCCCACTGTAACTCTGTAGCTGTTATATTACAGGAGAATAGTGTTTTAGTAGAGTATTAGGATAAATCTTTTGACATTAATATCTTTGTCAATGTAGATAGTTCCCAGAGGGTTGGGCTCTCCCTTGAGAGCTTCAGCTCTAGCTTTGGATTTCTTGCACTGATTAGAAGATCGGTTTAGATGGTGTACAACTAACCTTTGGCTCTATGATTCTATGATATACTGTATATAGTAAAGTAACTTCAGCAAATCCTTCTAGACTAGAGCATGCTGTTCTTTATGTGATTTAATCATGAATACATGTAAGAGGGCCTTCTGCATCTGGGTAGGAACCTCTTTCCCATTCCATACCTAGCTAACTATCACATCCTGACTTTTCCTTACATGGTGGTCTTCCTCAGTGTTATCCTCACATCAACCTTATGAGGTAGGATTGGCTGAGAGAGATTGGCTAATTTATCCAGGGTCATCCAGTGGAATTTGCAGTCTAGAATCAAAACTATAGGTGATGAAAAAGAGTTGCTGATGTTCTTGATAAATGAACAGTTGTAATATAAAGTCTTAAATCTCCAGTACAGTGCTACCTCGGGTTACGAAATTAATTCGTTCCGCCGTTCCGTTCGTAACCCGATAATTTCGCAACCCGAAAAGGCTTTCCGTTAGCGCTGGAAAGCCGCTAGCCGCGCTTTGCGTTTGAATTTCGCGCCGAAATAAATTTCGTAACCCGAAAAAAATATCGTAACCTGGAACAGTTTTTTCCAATCTAACTTTTTCGTACCCCGGAAATTTCGTAACGCGATCATTTCGTATCCCGGGGTACCACTGTAATTTTTTTAAAAAACCAAACAAACTGTAAGCATTTGAGATTTCCCCAAGTTAATCATCCTTCTCTCTCTTTTTTAGGCAGACCAAGAGAAAGAACAAGAAGATAGTCCAATAGGGTCAAAAGCTCCAATCTGGATCCCTGATACAAGAGCTACCATGTGTATGATCTGTACTAGTGAGTTCACATTGACCTGGAGAAGACACCACTGCAGAGCATGTGGGAAGGTTGGAAACATTTCAGAGCTATACTGTACCTCCATGACAGATAATATTCATTGTAGCCTATTAAACTAAGCACTAACATTTTGAGAAGACTGTATTGCAGTACAATGGTATTCACTCTGTAACTTACATTGTACCAAATTACTCCAGACCTTGGAATAAATATCTGCGGTTTATGGTAGAGGTCACTGCAGGCAGAAGAGGAAATGAAGGAGGGACAGGGGGAAGGGAAGACAACTGCTTAGTAGCTTGTCTGAGTTTCACCTCTTCAAAACTAAAATCACCATAAGTCTTAACATTAAAATACAATTCAACAAATTGCCATATTAAAACAATCAAATTAAAAATAATGTTTAAAAGATTAAACCTCTTCCTCAGCAGCCAGTCAATTGCTAAAGTTGTGCCACTACTTTAGAATTGGCCACAGTTTGTCTCATTGTCCAAACCTTAAACTCTGTGCAACTCAAGCCCTTCCTTGAAACCATGTGAGAGGGAAGAGTAAATGAACTAGTTGTGGGGAGGGGCATTTATTTGTATGGTTTGCCCTTATGTCCTGGACAGGCCAATGTATATTTCTGGTCTTGGCTTGTTCCAACAAATTGTGGTTTAAATGATCAAATGTGTTGGAAAACTCTGGTTTAATTTGAACAATGAAGAAGATACCTCAGACCTTCTCTCCACAGGGATGACAGAGAAGATAATGTTCCTATGGTTTAGTTTAGTATTACAGCTAAACTAAATAATAGGCTGTATTTCTTGATAAGAACCGAAGTAAAAAGATAAGCCTTGTGGCTGTTTCCTTCATCCCTGAACTCCCAAGTATCTAATTTCCAGGATGTTTGCTTATCCAATTCCAGAACATGGGTCCAGGTTATTTGAAGGACTGCATCTTCTTGTATGGGCCCATTAGAATACAGTTAGCATAAGCTGAAAACCTTGCATAGCGCGCCCGCGTATGATGTGGGCACACTGTATCTATGAGATGAATACAATTTTTGAAGTATTTATATAAATTTATTACGAATAGATCAGAAGAAATAAACAGTTCTTGTATTAAATTTCTTTGATTATATTGAAGCATGCAGATGAATGATCTTAAAGTACTGACCTGAAAGAGATGTGTATACATGTGTGTGTATCCCTTACATGTTTCTTTTTTCAGGTAATCTGCCAAGCTTGTTCCTCAAATAAGCATGGGTTAGACTATATGAAAAATCATCCTGCAAGAGTATGTGACCATTGCTTTAAAGAGTTACAAAAACAGGGTAAAGAATTCTTTTTTTGTGTGTGTGTCTAACTTTGCTTTTAGTTTTTGTTACTTTTATTTTCTGTTCAGATTTCTTTTCAGGCACTATAATCCCTGAGACAGAGCTTTCTTTATTTCATTGTGGCTTGAGGCCACAGTTATTTGAGGATTAAATGGAACAGAATTAAATTTGCAAAAGAAAAATGTTCTGTGTGATACACATTTTGTAGAGTTCTCCTGAGGTGAAAATATATATTGCTGATTAAACATCTTTCCTTGTTTTGCTCTTTTGAAAGTATTTTTCATAAGTACACTATTTTAGATTAACAACAGCTTGTCCCATTGTCGTCTTCCCCACTTTTTAAAACTATCTACAGCATTTTGCATCATTCAGGCCCAATCTTGGCAATCAGTATGGGAAACAAAGAAACTCCAAACCTGAAATTATGAACTGGAAGCTTTTTGCTAGCTATAGTTGAACAGAGTTTAGGGTTTGAACAATGAGACACACTGTGGTCAACTGAAAATAGTTAATATGGGTGACAGTGTTTATAAAAATCTATATGCACTTGAGATCGATTTTTCAGGAGATCTGAAACTTGTTTTCACCATTTATTTATTTATTTATTTATTGGATTTATATCCTGCATTTTTTCTCCAAAATTGGACTCAGCTATATTCTCAAATAAAAAGTAAGCATGGTGATAAGATTCCAGAGCACTAAAAACTTCAGTTTGATTACTATTAAATTTATCAATAGTACAAGAGAAACTAAAAGCACTTTTCATGTCACTTATGAAAATACTGTCAGAGGTGAATGGGTGGTGCGCCTTTAACATTTGCAATCAATAATTGAAAAAAGCAGGAAGTCAAGATTTTGATTTGTTTGTAGCATAAAACAAGTGAAATTTTTTTCCATTTCAGATCATCTTTGCACATCTCCTAAAAATGCCTCTCCAGTAAACCACAAATCTCCTTCTAGTGCCTTGTCCACAGTGTTGCATAGTATCCCTTCTGGAAGAAAGCAGAAAAAGATTCCAGCTGCTCTCAAGGAAGTATGTATAACATATTTTTAACATTAAAGTTATCTGTATTTGCTTGCAAAAGATTTATTGCTTATCTTTAGTAAACTACTTTGCTGGGGAAGGGAGATTTGAATGGAATGAACATGCAGTTTTGGCTTTTTTAATAACAATTTTATAGTTAGGGGTGGCAGCATTTGTGTATGGATAACCAGGGACTGCTGACTTATTACTTACTTCTCTAGTTACAGGCCATGCCACTAGCATTTGTCCTTCCCTCTCTCTCATTATAGCCCTTTAAATTATATTGCCCTGTGCAACATATAACCTATTTTTCTCCTTGGTCCAATAATTTAACACGTGGGAAGCATGGCAGTTTAAACTCTTACTTATCCCTTGAGGTGAATTGAAACGTTCACTCTTAATGAGACAAAGTTCTCTGGAGTCTTTTGTGCCTAGAACTGGCTCTCTGAGGACCTAGAATAATATAGAAGGCTGTAGTAGAGAAAAAGAAATACCACTATAAAGCTGTGCATGATTCTGCAGACACATTTTCATGCAGTGTGTAACTTTGAAATGGTTGGAACTCAACCATTTTATTAAATGGCTAGAACTCAACTATCAGAGCAAATACAGTCCTGGATATTCATTGCTCCTTTGAGGTGTTCTGTTGCAATTCATTTGATTATTTTTGATGTTCAGTTTATTGAGGCTTTATATTAATGGGTTTTGCACAATTTGATTAAAACATTCCTAGAATTTTAGAATTATTTCTGTGCCTGATTGCTGAAAAAATTACAGATGTCCTGAGGAATTTCCAAACACAAATTATGTATCTAACTTAAATGTGTTTATATTCCAGTTGTTTTGGATGAATCCTCTCTTAGCACCCCTGTAGTTCTGGGTTTTTAAATTTTTTTATGTACAGTGCGTCCTCGCCTTACGCGGGGGATCCGTCCCGGATCCCGCCGCGTAAGGCGAATTCTGCCTATGCTCGAGCCCCATTGGAAACAATGGGGCTCGTGCGCGGCGGCGCGGGCGTGTGCGGGACGCAACAGGTGCATGCGCCCATTCAATTGAATGGGACGCGCCACCCTTTCCGCCCAGCGTGCGTGCTGCAGCTTGAGCACATATGCTCACGTCCGCGTATGGCGCGCCCGCATATGGCGCAGGCGCACTGTACTATATGTTGAATGTGTCTAGGGAAGCATGTTGCAGAACATCGTTGTGGGAAGAGTTCAGTGTATGATTTACCTCAGCTCTCTCTGCTCAGTGCCAATTATTTTTTCACGCCAGAATCAGTACTTTCTAGTCGAATGATAGATTACACTGTATTTATTATTTTGCAAACCTTTTAGTTTTAATAAGCTCCATATTTATGTCCTACTGAAAATAGTATCTTATTTATTCAGCAACAGGCTATCACACTGAACCCTATCTGCAATTCAGTTAGAGTTGTTAAAAATGAAAATCTGTTCTCTGGTTTATGTTGATAATCAGTGAATGGGGATGATGGGAGTCATTTTCCAATACTGTGGTGGCAGCAGTGTAGGAAAGTCTATTTTGCAGCCTTAGCCTGTATGAATACCATTACATTGAGAGAAGGGTGTCTTGTATTTAATAATTTTTATATTATATGCAGTGGCATAATAAAATGGTGTGTGTGTATTGTGTGCCTTCACGTTGTTTCCAGTTTATGGCAACCTTAAGACAAAATTATCATGTGGTTTTCTTGGCATGATTTATTCAGAGGAGGTTTGCCATTGCCTTTTCCCAAGGCTGAGAGTGTCCAAGGTCACCCATGGCTGAACTGAAAATAGAACCCTAGTCTCCAGAGTTATAGTCCAACTGTGGAGGTTTAGGAAGATTGAAACAGAGTTTATGCCTAATAAAATAAAATAACTTTGAATTATTTTTGATTTATTTAATAAATCTGCCCATCATTTGAGTTATGAATAGCATATCTTTATCCTACTACTCCAAATACTTTTTTTCTTTTTAGTACCAAGAAGTATGTACTCTTGTCAAAACAAACACAACTTCTGTTTCTCCAACAATATTGTCCCCCATTTTCTGAGACAGCGCAGAAGGAACCATCCACAAATGGATTACCTCCTACCACTGCCCAGGGAAGATGAGAGATCATGTATTTTAAGAAAGTATTTCCTGTTGGATCTCTGACACTTTCTCAGTCTTTTCACCTTGCATTATCTAGGAAAAGTTGTGTACTCTGCTCCTCTGTCTTTCTCTTGGTGGCTACTTTTCTCTTCCCTCCCTCATGTCCCTTCTTTCATGCTGCTTACTTTTCTTGGGGTGGAGATGGAAAGTTAAAAGCAAATCTAAAATCAGCACATTTGTTTGGAGTCCCTCAGTCCCCAAACATGTTGGAATAGTGAGAGATGAACAACGCTCTTGCACTCTTATCCAACTACCATGGGAGTTGTAAAGATGCACACTCACTTAGATTAACTAATTTTCTTGACCTTCCCTCCCACATTCTATTTACACTAGGGTAATTCTCATTCATGGATGGATCCTTCTCCACTAGCTGTGAATGGCACACTGAAGGTCCAGTATAGCCAAGGAGGAGGTACCCAGCCCCACCCTAAGGTGGCAATACCATTTTCCTTTCTCTATGGATCTTCCTTTTCTATTTTTCCATTTTCTTGGATTGGGAACTGAACAGAGGAGGAGCCAGGGATTCAACAGGAAATACTTTCTTAAAACATGTGATTGCTTGCCTTGCCAGGGCAGTGACAGGAGTTAACCCATTGACTGGATGGCTCCTTCTCCTTGCCCAGAATGAAAGTTCATGGTAAATTCTCTAATGTGCCATTTAACAAATCCACGTTCTGAATAGTAAAATCTAGATGTTTTCAACTGGATCACCATGTCAAATAGGAGTATTATGAGATAACAAGGGAGGTTGCTGGCAATGAATGCAAACAGTCTAACACTTACCTGGAAATAAGCTCAACTGAAATCAGTGGAGCTTACTTCTCTTTCTAATGAGAAGTATATGATTCATATGGTTATGAATTCATCATATTCATTATGAATATGAAGCATATGATTCAGTTATTCTTACTCATTTTAAGACAGCCAGTGTGGTGTAGTGGTTTGAGTTGTGGACCAAGACCAGGACTTCAGGAAACCAGGGTTCAATCCCTGCTGTGCCATGGAAACCCAGGTGACCTTGGAAATGATGCCAGAATATAATGATTAGACTAATAAGAGGGAGATAAAGAAACCAATCAACCAACCAATCAAAGCCTTTATTACAGTTAACAAACCATAAGGCAAAACAGCGACAACACAGCTACAACAAAAAGCAGAAACATGGATATAGCTTTGCTCCTTTTGGCCATGAATAACTCTAACTCTTGGAGACGATACAACAGTTAGAGTGCAATTCATTCATGCACAAGTGTGCAGAACATTATTTTAAAGAGCAGACAGCATTAAAAAATTATAATAGATGTCTAGCTAGGAGTCTGGGTGTCTGGCTGCACCTCCTCATGTTTAAAAGACTTGCCCAAGATAGCAGATAATAAAAGATAACAATATGAAGATAATAAAATATATTGAGGAATAACTGGCATCCAGCAGTCTTACAGTATCATATTTATTTTAATTGTAGGTATCAGCAAGTACAGAAGATTCTTCAATGAGTGGCTATTTATATAGATCAAAGGCTAGCAAAAAGCCATGGAAACACCTGTGGTTTGTGATAAAAAATAAAGTTCTGTACACATATGCTGCTAGTGAGGTAAGAAATAAAAACTCAGATGCCAAACTAATGGAGAAGATTTTGTAGTTAAACTGGTGAAATGTTGCGGTGGGGCCAAAGGCAGGAGTCAAATTTTGATTTTTATAAAGTGGCTTTAAGCAAATAGTTGCTGAGTCTCCCCCCGCCATCCAATATGATGAACAGTGGCTACACTAGGACAAAACATGAGGCCAGATTTCTAGAAAATTCCTCCATGTTGGCTTCTCCAATCAAACCTGGAATCTGCCAGGAGAAAAAGCTTAGTGTCACAACCAAACTGGGACTCTTGGGCCTAAAACCTATTGTTAGACCTCCAACTAGAGTAGACCTATTAAATCTATGTGATTTACTTTCCTGTCTAGCCACCATTCAACTGTTGATTCAATAGATTTCCTCTACTTAGGTCTAACTGATCAGATTTAGACTTTAGTTGTTGCTCAGTTTACAAGTAAGAGTCTGAAGCCAGAATTTGGAGGTAGATTCTGATTCCTGGTTTGTTTTGGAGTAACAAGCTACAAGTCCTAATTTGGATACAGCACTAAATTTAATCTTCCTGCTAAGCTTTTGATAGAGGGAGCCAAGAAGAAGAAATCTGGAACCTAGCAGTTGTATCCCATCACTTGTGAAGATAAGCCAGAATTCTTTATATCAGCTTACTCTTGTGAGAACTCTGAATAGAGACGATGTGTACTAAATAACCAGCAAAATAAATGAATAAAAGAGGTTGAAACCAGAGTTTTCCTCTGCTGGTGGAAGTGATCCTTGAGATCCATTCCAAAGAATTTGCTTTGAGGTTGCATGAAATGTTTTGGCAATTTTTTTGTACACAACTGAAACCACAGCTAACTTTATAGATGGTTGCAGTTTTAGAAATATCATGTCTGATTTTGGATTCTTTTGTAAAATTAGGATGTAGCTGCTTTGGAGAGCCAGCCTTTATTGGGATTTACAGTTGCTGAAGTCAAAGATGAACACTTAGATTCTAAAGTTTTCCATCTGATGCACAAAAATACTTTGTTCTACATATTCAGAGCAGAAGACCCCCAGTCAACACAAAAGTAAGTTACCATTCTTTGATTAAATCTTGCATGTTCAGTAAGCGATTTGTGATTCTTTACAAGCAGTTTTAGATTATATACATTATGTGCATAATTGTTGTACTCGTACAGACATGATTTGGTCAGGCCATATTAAAGCAGGTTAGTATAAATCCCAGGACAATCTATGGCCTACTAGATATTGTTGGCCTGCAACTTCTATCAATGTAGCAAGAGTGGTCAAAATTGAGAGCTGCTGCAAGGTCCCACAAACCCATTTTGCAGAGAGTGCACACAGTAGACAGAGAGAACCATCTATTTCCTCATGTCTACAGGGATAATATCAGTTCAGCTACTTATGGTTTTGTGCAGTGTCAAGTAAACTTTGTCTAGGATCCAGTCATGTGCTTCTGGATCTCACAACTTCTCCCATAATCTGCAATCCCCCTTTCCTCCTGCAGTGCACCCTAAAAACTTGTTCTAGAAGGCTATAAAACCCTTTATGAGTATTTAGCATGACAAAGAGCTGTAGTGGGTGAGAAAGAAAGATGTAATTCTGATGGCATTGGATCTTGGCCATTGTTTTCAAATACAGAGATGTTTCCCTTTTTAAAGTGAAGATTTTGAAAGCCATTTAAGAACAGCCCACAATGTAGTTTTGATAAAATTGAACTATTTCTAGCTAATCACAATCAGAATTGAGTAATGGAATATCTTAATTAAAGTATTCAAATGAAAATCATTTTGTTTGGTCACATGAAATAATATTTCTTCTTTTCCAACAGGTGGATAGAAGCTTTTCAAGAAGCCACAGTATTGTAATTTGGGTGGTGGTGTCATTTTGCGTAAAGAAAAAAAAGGTGACACAAGTACATACTACAGGAGATTCACTGAATTTTGTAAACATTGACCGAAACAATCCTACATCAGTTAGGAGACTTTGCCTCTTTTGTTTAGGCACAGTAATTTTTAAAGAAATGTGTATACTTGTCTTTTTGTCATACAAAAAGTGTTATTTATTAAACTCTGCCACTGTTTTACTTAATGGTCAAAATGATTTCTGAAATTCACATTGAATTCCAATGTGCTCTTTGACTTTGGATTTTTATTTTTTTATTTTGTTGATCAGAAAACCCTGTTTGCTGCAGGATTGCACTGCTAGTGTCAAATCTACTGTTGAACTTTCGTTTTGGTAGGAAGGACATATTCATTATTTTTGTAAAAAAAAACTAGGATAAATGGACATAAATGTTGTACACTCTGTTGCAAATCAAGGTGAATTTATAATTTACCTGGATATTTTATACGTATACTGTATTTACAAGCACTAGTGTGAGCAGGGCAGGCATGGCCAGCTGCATCCTGGGTCTCTAGCTTAGGAAACTGACTCCTCGTGAGTAACAAACTTGCACAGGAGAGGGTACTTGCAACAGAAACTTTAATAATGCCCAGTCAACACAACTTGCAACTTAGTCCCAAGCTCTTCTCACAAACATAAACTTTCAACCACCTCCAGTCTGGCCCCTGGGGAGTCTCCACTCACAGCCCCTCTGCCCCTTCAGCTGGATCCTTGTGGCTTGCCGCCAACCTTCGGCATTCCCTTCAGTACTTCTCCAGCAGCTTCCTCTCAGCCTTCTCTATTTCCTTCAGTTTTGGGCCTTGTTCCCAACACTCACCCTTGGGGTCCCACCACTCACATTCCAGACTACCTCTTTCCTGCTGCCTCCAGTCTCCTTCTCCAGGGTAAACAAAGTCTCTTTCCAGTCTGGGGTCTCTTAGTTGGTCCTCCTCATGCAGCCCCAGTTGCTGCTCCCCATGTCCCCCTTGAAGGGAAACAGGTATAGCCTTTCATCGAGGGCTGTGGGTTACCTGGGCTGTCCCTTCCCTGACCACCACTCCACAACCACCTCTCCTCCTGACTACTTATAACCCCCTGGGATCACACCTCTTCTTCTGGCTCCTCCCCCAACTCCTCCTCCTTCTCCTGTGCCACCTGACCCTCTTCACCCCTCCCAACTCCCTCAGCTGCCCCTGCTTTACTACAACTAGTAAACTCTTAAAATCTGCATATCATACCTTTTAATTTTACCAATTTGATAGGGACAGTTCCAATTAATCCTCTGTCATCCCACTTTTTCAGCTGCTTTTAAAACATCCCAGTTTCTCTTCTCACACTTTTCTCCTTTGTCTTCAGCTTATTAATTGGTGCAAACGAAGTTAAAAATTCATACACTTCAATTGTCCCAATATGGCAGGGACAATCCCAAGTAATCTTTTGCTTTTCCACTTTTAAGTTTAAAGTGCACAAGTAGTTTGTATTGAATTAACTCAGCAGAGGGATCGGAGAAGGCATAATCTCACCTTTCCCAATAGATTCAAGCAAAAGCAAACTGCTGTATCCTCTCTTAGCATGTGTTCTTCCTCATTAATAATGTTTGCCATTTTGACCACACTCTGATGTTGCCTGGCCAGATGTATACCAGTTTCCATTTGTGAGCTGTTAGACAATATGAAAAGTGCAAGAATAGTTTGCATCCACTTAACTCAGCAGGGGGGAGAGGCATGGAGGAATCTTGCCTTCCTTGTAAATTCAGGCAAATGCAAACTGCCTCTTCCTCATTAATAACTGTTGCTATCTTGATTACACTCTATATTGCTTGGCCACATGTGACCTGGTTTTCATCATCAGGTATGACTGATGAACGCTTAAACTTTAAGTTTTCATTTACTTCACTACAGAAAGCACTTTATGTATGTTCTCAACTTTTCTGATTTGTTTTATGATGGCCATGATTAATGGATTCTTTTTGAAATGTAATGGAATACATTATCTTAAATGGTCATTAAATTTCATCCTTGGCATTCTAGAATCACAAGATGTTTAAACAAAGAATCACAGTTTCTACTCACAACCAAAGTAGATCCATTTAATCTATAGGATATAACCTAAATGTTGACTTACTGTTCAGCAGTTGTAGAGAGATCTTGTAGCACCTTTGAGACTAACTGAAAGGAAGAAGTTGACAGCATGAGCTTTCATAGACTTCAGTCTACTAATGCATCTGAGGAAGTAGACTGAAGCCTATGAAAGCTCATGTTGCCAACTTCTTTCTTTGTTAGTCTCAAAGGTGCTACAAGGTATCTCTACATACTGATTCTACAGACTAACACGCCTATATCTTTTTATTTAGCAGATGATTCATGGGATCATCTTGAGTTGAGACTAGCAATTAAATTTAGGATACAGCATTGTGTGAGATGGTGAAATATTTAAGGAAAGATGAAAGGATAATCTTTCTGTTCCTCTGCATACTTTATAGCAAATCATAAATACCAAACATTTTATATGAATATGCAATATACTTTTTAAAAATAGTGAACTAGATCACTCATATACAGGCAAAGCTTATTTTCACCATGAATTGTCAGTTATATACAGTCGGTCCCCCTTATCCATGGATTTTTTTATCCATGGATTTAAGCATCCGTGGCTTGAAAATATTTTTTTAAAAGTCTAAGAGCAAGCCATTGTTTTTCATGATCTATGCAGTCAAAGGCTTTGCTGTAGTCAATAAAGCACATGCACATTTTCTTTTGGAATGCTCTGGTGCACTCCATTATCTAACATATGTTTGCAATGTGATCCCTAGTGGTCTTCCTTTCCTGAATCCAGCTTGCACCTCTGGGATTTCACACTCCAGATGCAGTAGGAGTCTTTGCTGTAGGATCTTGAACATGACTTTGCTTGCATGGAAAATTAGTGCAATGATTCTGTCACTACTGCAGTCTTTTGTGCCTCTTTTATGGATGGGAATATATATATAATCCATGGGAGTAGCTATATACTTAAAGATATCTTAATAGAGGCACTATTCTGTATTAGTACAAAATGTGGCCCTCTAAATTTTGTTGGAGTGTAAACCTCTGTTAACCTTGCTAGCATAGCAAATGCTGAGAGAAAAGGGGAATTATACTTCAGCAACACCTGAAGGCCTACATGTTCCCTATCCCTACTGGATATGTCCTGATTTAAAAAAAGATACAAATGTTGCCGCAGAGACTGTTGTAGAATACATTTCCCCCTGAACTCCAAAGTACAGTGGTACCCCGGGATATGAAAGCACCGCGTTACGAAATTTCCGGGATACGAAAAAATCCCATAGGAAAAAACTGTTCCGGGTTACGTTTTTTTTTTCGGCTTACGAAAAAATTTTTTGGTGCTTTTCGACGCTTTTTCGCACGAAATCGCGGCTTCCAGCGCTAGCGCCTATGGCTTTTTCAGCTTGCGAACAATTTCGGGTTACGAAGGGCGCCGCGGAACGGATTATTTTCGTAACCCGGGGTACCACTGTAATAAAAATGTTCATGAATGGTTTCAGACTGAAAGTAAAATTTCAGTAACATTTTGGAAATCAAACATTTTGCCTGAAAGGTACCCAGTACTCTTGAGCTTTAACAATCTCCAGTAAAAACAAAAGGGTAAATAACATTTCATAAAACCTGCACTTAGGATAATGTGGTGTCTCACAAGCCTCTTTTGGGTAGTAGTTGTGAGTTTCTCTAGTATGCAAAACCATAATAATTTCCTTTGAAAGCAAGTATAATTATAGTTCTCTTATGACTACCCACCATTGAAAAAGACAAACCTATCAGTAACCCTTCTTGGATCAGGACAAAACTAATGTTTTTTTTAAAAGAGACTATATGGATTAGTAAAATAAAGAGACTATATGGTTTAATAAAATAAAATAATAATTCTGAGCAAGTTCTGCTTGAATAGATTATACAGATCTAGCTCAGATTTCAGACACTTTTTCAAGACACTTGGTACCAAGGAAAGTGACAAGAAGGTTATTATTTATTCAAGTACTATTAAGGAGCTGACTTGATCGTCTAATATATGCAACTGAACAAATGAAATGTTAAGCAGTGGCTTGATAGATAATTTCCATTAATCCCACTTTCTTCCATAATGAGCATTCACTGCTTAAAAGGCAAGAAGCAGAGTTCTTAGCTGGTTGTTTAGATGCAAATCCTCAGACTGAATAAATATACGTATGACAAGTTCCGGATGGAGATGACACTTAAAGCTACTTAATGCAAATATTTTTTAAAAGCTTATAGAACATCACGTTACTATTGTGTCAGAAATTTTCAACTCCTAATTTAAGTCTTCAGAATATTTAAAAAGAAACATATGAAGAGTAATATTATTAACATGATGAAAAAATAGCAAACAAAATGGGTCTTGCAATTCAGGACCCCCTTTGGCTTATGAAGGCATGTTTGATCTTTTCACGGCCCCATAAAAATGAATTTATTGAGCCACTTTGAAATACTTCAGAAGTGGTTTGATAAGTGAAGGACACATGAACTAGGACATATACTTTTGGACAAGGATGCAAAAGAGATCTTGTAGCACCTTTGAGAGAAAGAAAGACACTAGCAGCATAGACATTTGTAGGCTTAAGTGTACTTGTACAAGGATGTCACTAAATGACCCTCTCGATTGTGATATATATTGACAGAGTCATCATTCAAAAACATGAGTCATGTTGGTTTAGACCAAAAATCTGTCTTGTCTAGCTTTCTATTCACACTGTAGCCATCCATTTGCCAATAGGTTTCTCACAAGCAAGATAGGAGTACAATAGTATTCTTCCACTTGCATTTCCCAGTGTTTGATATACATGGCAGATGGCCATGCTGGCTGGAAGAATGTAGAAGTTGCATTATTTTAAAAAACTCATTTTCAAAGCTCTGCCCTTTCTCTGTATTTTCTTTAACAGTTTCTGCTGTTTACTATAGCAGACTCTGTACCAACCTCTTCTTTCCTGGGAAATCACATTGTTTCCTTTCATGAAATTGTTGGTGCCCAAACCTGTTCTGTACTTTGAAGGTATATGGGTACATGTAGTGGAGAGGGGGCAGATTAGGCCAGGAACCTCCTATCAGCTCGGATACCCTTTCTTAATTTTTGTTCAAACTTAGAAATGGAACAGCCTTAAAGAAAAGGATGGTGAACAGCTGGCCATGGTTTTTTTTATACAGAATACATTGCCAAGGCTGTTAGTTTTCTTTGAGTGTGACCAAGCTATTGCATAATATGGATACATAATGCAGGTTTATCACCTTGCCCTTCGAAGTCTGTGATACCCAAGCTGAGAATAAATGAGTAAGTATTGGTGTTTTTATTTATTTATTTTCATCCTGCTTTCCCCCCCCAAAAGGCACCCAAAGTGGCTCATGATATAAACGCATTAAATAAAACAACATTTTTTCAAAACAATTAAAATAGTAAAAAGTTAAAAAAAATTAAACATACAAAATTTAAAACACAAAGGTTAAAAAATATAAATAAATTTATTTATTTCTTTATTTATTTATTTATAAAGAAATAAAAGTATTTAGAAGTGCATCTGATTAGAAAGCTGAGCTAGATAGACACAATTAATTTGTACTCTTCTGGGTGACGCAGGGTGGGACCTGAAAGCTAAAACCCTACACAGCTTGTTAATGATTTTCTCATCTACTGCTGCCTAACACATTTTACATAAGATGAACTAGTCTGCCGACACATCTATTTGGGAAATGTCATCGCAGGAGCTAACTACATTATCCACAATATTAGAGGTACTTTTACTTGCTCATCTTTTAATGTGATATATGCCATCAACTGTCAACAGTGCCCTTCAGAACTCTACATTGGTTAAATAGGCCAGTCTCTGCACTAGAGGATAAATGGACATAAATCAGACATTAGGAATAGGAATGCACAAAAGCCAGTTGCAGAACATTTCAGTCTTCCTGGGCATTCCATCTCAGACCACAGAACAGTCCTTGAACAACAACAACTAACAAAGAAAGACTGGAAAGAAGAAAACAGCAGAACTGGAATACAGTCAGCCCTTCTTATACACTGATTCAAGCATCCATGGTTTGAAAATGTTCAAAAAAAAATATAAATTTCAACTATCAAACCTTGATTTTCCATTTTTTGATAAGGAACAATATTTTGCTATGTCATTATATTTAATGGGACTTGAGCATGCATGCATTTTGTTATCCACAGGGGATCTTGGAGCCAAACGCCAACATATAACAAGGGTCCACTGACAGTTTTGTGGCACACTACACATATAACACTCAGCCTCATAAGGGCTCTCTTGACCAGTTTATCACATCTCCTTTCTGGCTCCCAGCCAGCATCATATGATATTCTACTAACTCCCTCCACCAGTCATACTCATCTTGGCTTTAGGCAACATCTTTTCTCCTTCCTTTGTGCCCTAATGACCATAGTTAAAACTGAACTTGTTGCCTCATCTCCATATCCAGGTTTGCATTTCTCTTGCTATTCACACATGCAACCATCTCATTCATAGCTATAAAGGTCTGTTCTCAGATACTTCAGATGCCAATTGAAGTGGCTTCTAGTGCACCCTTCCTCTTGTCTGCACACTGCACACTTACCCACCTCTGGTGGCAGTGATTCAAGCAGCACCAAGTGCTGGATCTAGCCACTTTTTCACATGCTCCAGAGTAACACTAAATCATGAGCATGGAGTGGGGTGGGGGTTAAAAGGTGGTTGGATCCAAGCACCTGTTTAGAGCACTGAACAGGGAAGAAATTATTCGGGAGTGGAGGGAGTTGAAGCATAAATGCATGTTGTAGTGGTTTGAGCATTGAACTATGATTCTGGAGACCAGGGTTTGAATCCCGGCTCAGCCATATAAACCCACTGATGACATTGGGCAAGTCACATTCTCAGTCTCGGAGGATGGCAATGGCAAACCCCCCCTGAAGAAGCTTTCCAAGAAAACCCCATGATAGGTTTGCCCTAGGGTCGCCATAAGCAGGAAAAGACTTGAAAGCATGTAGCAATAACAATTACAGTATTTGATTTTTTTGCTTTTTGCTTTTTTGTTGGTTTCTGTCTGTTTTCCTTGAACATATTTAGAAGAAGAGAGGTGTAAATGTGACTAAAAATGGTTGTAAATATATGCATAGAAATGTAAAGTGAACATAAATAGATAGGTATAAATAAGATACACTTAGTAATAAATCAAGATAAAAGACTAATGAATGGATAGCCTAAGGAAGAAATGAGTGGGGTATGATTGCTAGGTTTTACATAAACAAGCAAGGTTACATGTGTTAGTATGTGTGTTAGAATAAATGTAAACTGTATACTAAGAACTTTTAAAAAACATTTTAATGTATAAGCTGACATAAATAGATTAAAACAACAATTGCCAAAGCAAAGTGCTGACAATGGCTCTCATCAGGGGCATCTAGTGGCATCTCACTTTTTTTGTTTTCAACCACAAACAACAACAACAACAACGCAGGAGGAGTAGTAGCACTTACTAGGAAATAAATATTTGCAATATATGTGATTTTTCTTGGTCAACATTTGTAGCAAGGGGAGGGGAACACATGTGGCTGACCAGATCCTGCACCGCAACTCCTACCATGTCTGGCGTATAGAGGAAGTGAGGTATCATGCTTGGAGCATGAATTACTTGGTGAATTATCTTGTTATATGAACAAAAGTCAAATGTGCACTAATGTGTTATTTCTAACCCGGAGCAATGGATGCAAGCTCCAGGAAAAGAGATTCCACCTCAACATTAGGAGGTACTTCCTGACAGTCAGGGCTGTCTGACAGTGGAACACACTCCTTCCTCGGAGTGTAGTGGGGTCTCCCTCCTTAGAGGTCTTCAAACGGAGGCTGAATGGCCATCTGTCAATGGGGATGCTTTGATTGAGATTCCCTGCATGGCAGAATGGGGTTGGACTGGATGGCCTTGCGGCCTCTTCCAACTCTATCATTCTATGATTCTATGACTGTAAAGCATCCATTTCCAAACTATGTATTGGGAAACACCTCATTCCCAGCCACCCACAGCCAACCAACCATCTGGAGGATGCCCTTTTGGAGGAGGCTGCACATCTAGCATGTCCCTTTGGCCAAATGGCTTTCAGCCCAGGCCTTGAAAACATCTGCAGTATTTGTCTTCCTTAAGCAACAGAAGAGTCAGCATGGTGTTGTGGTATGAGCATTGCACTGGGATTGTGGAAGGCAATGCCAAACCCCCACTGAAGAAACCTGCCAAGAAAACCCCATGATAGGTTTGCCTTACAGCAGCCATGAGTTGGAAAAGACTTGGACACAACGACAAGGTCACTGAAACCCAATGGGTGACCTGAGTAGTCACACTCTCTCAGCCTCAGAGGATGGCAAGGACACATACACACACACATATATATTCTCCTCCCTGAGGAAACCTGCCAAGAAAACCCCATGATAGATTTGTCTTAGGGGGGCCATAAGTTGGGAAAGACTTGAACCCACACAAGAGCCTTCCCCTCTCACGCATGCGCAGAAAGCGCATTTAACCTCCCTCCCTCGCCTTCAGGTAGGAGATCCAAAAGCCTGACTGTTACACCTCCCTCCGCCCAGCAACCCCCGTCGCTATGACAAAGCAGGCTCTTCTCCCTCTCTTCCTTCCCTCCCTCCTCTTCCCCCCGGCGGCAACAGTGACACTCGCTCCGCCTCCTGTAAGGGTCCGCTTTACGCATGCGCAGTGGCGCTGATGGTGGCGGCTGCTGTGGCGACGGCGATAGAACGTTCT
Organism: Sceloporus undulatus; assembly: GCF_019175285.1. Taxonomy (NCBI): domain Eukaryota; kingdom Metazoa; phylum Chordata; class Lepidosauria; order Squamata; family Phrynosomatidae; genus Sceloporus; species Sceloporus undulatus. Next base: position 44,928,281 of record NC_056526.1, read on the forward strand.
CGCGCGCCGGACCGAACGGAGGCCGGGGTCACGAACTTTGACCTCCCGGAATAAAAAACCCTTGAGGTAAGAGGCGGCCGCGTGAGGCCTTCACCCACAATGGGGAAATAAAGCGGTTCGGCAGCGCTCTTCTGGTCCAAGGCTATGGAATTCTGGGAGTTGGAGTTTGTTGTGGGGCCCAGGCCCCACAACAAACTCCAACTCCCAGAATTCCATAGCAAAGAGCCAGACAAAGAGTCAAAGCGCTACCAAACCGGGTTATTTCCCCAGTGTGGATGCAGCCCCTCATTTTGGCAGCCATTTTGTGTCCGCCTTCTCCATTCTGACAGCGGCCCCTCTTTCTCTCTCTCTCTCTCTCTCTCTGTCTGTCTCTGGCAGCTATTCCTTAACTAAATAAATGAAATCTAATACAATATTCCAGGATGCTGCTGGGATGAGAGGGCTGCTAATACTGCTACTACTACTCCCTCCTGCGTTGTTGTTGTTGTTGTGTTGTTTGTGGTCGAAACAAACAAACACACGACGCTGCTGGAGTGGTCACATTGGAAATGTAAATAAAGAGAAACAGGCACGTTTTTTTATTAATCATCATCTTTTGATAGACTTGGAAACAGGCAAACCGAATGGGACACTGAAATGTTTTGGAAGGAGAGCCACCAATGTGTTTAAAAGAATATTAAGACACTGAAATGTCACTGATATTAAAATATTTTCAGAAGAAGATCCGCCAACGTGTTAAAAGAACATTAAAACATTAAAAACATGACTGATGTTAAAATGTTTTGGAAGGAGGTCCGTGAACATGTTAAAGGAATATTAAACATCACTGATCTGTGAACATGTTTAAAGAATATTAAAATATCACGGATATTAAAATATTTCGGAAGGAGATCTGCGAATGCGTTAAAAGAATATTAAAACGTTAAAATATCACTGGTGTTAAAATATTTCGGAAGGAGATGCAGCAATATGTTAAAAGAATATTAAAACATCAATGATATTTAAATATTTTGGAAGGAGCTGCACAAACGTGGTAAGAATATTAAAACATTGAAATATCACTGAAGTTAAAATATTTTGTGTGTGTGTGTGTATACACACACACACACACACACCTTCTGTTACAACTTATCTAAATATCTTTACTATCCCACCTCTCTGCTCCCTTCCCTGGAGCCATTTCCACCCTTAGATTCCATCCAGACTCTCAATTCCTCTCACGGAGGCAATCTTCCGTCTTCTTTTCTCAATACTTTCCCAATAAATTCTTTCCAAATTCCATCAAATTCACTTCTTTCCCATAATGCCTTTTTTTTACTTTCAATCTGCATGTCACTTTTATCATTAATCACCAATTTCCAACCTCTTTACACCACTCCTCCAACTGTACAGTTATTTTTGTTTTCCAACATCTTGCTATAATTAATCTTGCTGCTGTAAACAAATTATGAAATCTTCTTCCTTTCCCCCCATTTCTCTGAGTTATATAACGATATTCCTAATACTTTCTGTTTCTATTATCACTTTCCCCCAAAGTTTTTGTACAAGTCAAAGCAGCAAATGTGGAGGGCCAACTGTATTATATTGTTATTATGTTGTTATTATTATTATTATTATTATTTAATATTAAGTAGGAATTAATAGTGTGTTGTGTGTCTTCAAGTCATTTCCAGCCTACGGTCACCCTAAGGCCATGAGAACCTATCATAGGGTTTTCTTGACAAGATTTGTTAAAAGGGAACTTGCCATCGGACTTTATCACATGTGAGGAATTTCTCTTCATTTCGAATGAAAAGAAAGTGGGGCCAGAACGCATTTACGTGAATTCGCTAGTTCAGTGAATTTACGTGAATGCGAATTGCGTTCGGATTGGCTTCCCATTGCCCGAAAATAGCTTGCCATTGCCTGAAATTGCGTGTGGTAGTCTATCACACAATAACAGGAAACCCTATGATTGCGCTCGAACTGACTTCCCATTGCCCAAATTTGCGTTTGGTAGTCTATCATGCAATAACGTTAAACCCCATGATTGCGCTGAGATTGCCATTGGATTATACTTCCAATTTCCCTTGTCTGATAACGTCCAGAACCTTTCCCTAAGTCTGGGAGAGTGTGATTTTCCCAAAGCCAACCAGTGGGTTTCGTGGTTGAGCTGGAAATCCAACAACCATGGTCTCCAGAGTCACAGTCCGACACTCCAACCACTATACCATACTGGCTCTTTAGAAATTGGTATTAGTAAGTAGAAATTAGAAATAGTAATAGAAATTATAGAATAATAATAATAATACATTTTATTTCTTTTCCACCTCTACTCAAAGCTTGAAGTGAGGTACAACATGTGAAATATAAAACACAATTAAAAACACATAAGCCTCCAGTTAAAATACAGTTAATAATAATGATACAATAATAATAATAATAATAATAATAATAATAATAATAAATGTGTAACCTGATCAGCAATGATTTAATGGTTCAGGCTGAGTTGTTTTGCAGCCCTTTTAACTGAGGAAATATACTTGAAAGTTAAAATACCTTCTCTGAAGATGCCAGCCACAGATGCTGGCAAAATGTCAGGAAGAAACTCTTCTAGAACATGGCCATATAGCCCGAAAAACCCAGAAAAAGCTATACTTGAAAGTGTTTACTAAGCCCCCAGAAAACTCATATGACCTGTTCAGCTACTTGAGCATTATCATGAGCATTGGTGGTTCCGCTCATACTTTCCCCTAAAGCTCAAAGTAATCATTGTGTTTGATTTCTAAAACCATTGTTCTTCAACATCATCTTGTGATTTAAGCATGATAGCAGACCCTGCTTTGACCTTTTCAGTACATAGCATAATCCAGGGGTAGGCAACCTTTTTGAGCCGGGGGCCGGGTTGCTGTCCCTCAGACAACTGGGGGG